>NW_014578515.1:0-9708 GCF_000485595.1 Priapulus caudatus
GAACGCATACCAGCTTGTATTTCCAACACTGCGTATACTGTCAGATTTCTGATTATGAGAGGTGAACTCGATTGGAACCAGCGAAACCAGCCAAGTTCACCCCTACATTTTGGTATTTTTGATTCCATTATTATTTGAATTTTCCGCATAGCCATGAAAAAAACAAACAACATGCAGTGGCGGATCTATGTTTGATCCGCAAAAGTTAATAAAGAGAATTGTCGTAGGCAGAATTGAAGGCTGTACATGTACTCCAAAAATGCCTGCAAAGACTATCTCCTGCCAATACTTACATTTTCAAAATTATTTGGGGAGGACCCCCATACCCCCCCCGCTTGTTTTTCACCCTCTCTTTAGAAATCCCAGTCCCGCCACTGGAGCAATTACATATCTTGCGGAGCAGAGAGCAAATGAAACAAAAATGTCGCCTATTCACACTGGCACCCAAAACAAAGATTGCAGAGAGGTAGAGGCGCAGGCCGTAGCGGGTGGAGAGGGAGGCGGCAGGAGCCGTAGGGTGTGGAGAGGGAGGCGGAGGAGCCATTAACAATTACTTGAAAGTCAGCCACAATTTTCGCGCAGTTGTGCTGTTTTTGGCCCACCCTTGCTTAAAAAAGCCTGGCCCACACCACGTGTTTTTGGTGTTGTCTGACCATATTATTACTATTGAAAAATAGGCAGATTTGCGCATATTTTTTTTGGGACAACCAAAATTTCTTGCGGACACCCTCATTGATTGCCTGCGTTGTCCGCCGCGACAACCACATTTGGTTTCTTATTTCGCAGCCACTGTTATAGTCTATATTAAAAATGAGGAAAAAGATATGTTATTATTCATGGAAAATAGATCAGACAAAAAACGTACTTTATCTAGCGCGTCATAAACCCAAAACAAACATTTACAAATGGGCCGTTTTGTTCTCTCCATCAAAGGCCAAACGCAAATCGACAGCAACCAATCAGAAGGCCGCTATATGTCTTTGCTATTGTTATACCGTTTGTGACTCTGTCGGGAAAAAAACTTCGCTGGCCGGCGAATACTGCCGAGCACGTCGGTGGCGTGGCCGCGCCAGTTTTTACACGTAGCTAATCTGTAGATACTGCTGGCAAGCCAAGCCCGCAGCAACAAAATACCTCGCTCTGCCGCGCACAGCGCCGCCCAACAAGCAAGCAGCGCCGCTCATAAAGGTCTATGCTCCCCCAGGGTACTGCCGGAACGTACCCTGGCGTACGGTCCGGTATACCGAACGTACCCTGCGTCACTATTTGATATGCGGTTAGGTTAGGATTAGGATTAGGTTAGGGTTCGGCGTTAGCGAGTAGGCGTAGGCCGACTCCCTAGAACTCGTTAGTGGAGTAGGCGAGGTACGGTGCCGGCATATTAGATCAGTGCCAGCGTACGTTGCCGCGCAGTACCCCGGGGGGACATAAGAACCCTCTCAGCGCACAGCAGCAGCCAGCCAAATGCCGTCGTAAGCCGAGCCGGTGTAGTGTGACGAAAACTCGCCCGATAGGTACGCTTCCGCTATACGGATTCGCGCGGCCCGACCCCTCCTTCGGCCGCCGGAATTGAGGTTATAGCGGGCAGCGCGGATTTCTACATACAAACACACCGCGCGTCGCGTTGCCGCCCAGTCCGCGGGAACGTGCGTCGGCTTAACCGCATCTGGCGCGTCGGCAGGAACAACGCATCTTGTTGCGCAACGCCATCTTGCTTACCGCGTCTCTCGGACGCTCATTAATGCGCATGCGCGCAAGGGGCCTCTTGTTTTCAGGGGGCCGGAGGGAAAATCAGGAAGCCATGCTCTTTTATGTTTATGGAGGCAAGAGGACGGAAGAGGAGAAGGTTCTTGAGTAGGGAGGAGGAGAGTTAGGGGGAAGGTGCAGGATGAGGCAGGAGAGGGGAGGAGAGGGGTGTTCTGAGTAGGGACCGAGGAGGAGGAGGAGGAGGAAAAAGAGCGAGGAGGAGCGGGAGGTGGAGCAGGATGCAGAAGCAGTGTTTGAGTAGGCAGGAGGAGGATGAGGGAGGGGAGGGAGGAGCGAGGAGCAGGAAGAAGGGAGGCAGGCGGAGGAACAAGGAGAAGCGATGCGGCAGAAGGCTGATGGAGAAGGAGGAAGGGGAGGAAGGAGAAAGGTGGCGAGACGCATTCGCCCAAGATCGTGTGCAGCAGAATGAGCTAGGGGAGAAGCTGAGTTGGAGAAAGGAGGGGGAGAAGACGGGAGAAGGGTGGTGAGGCAGGAGGGGAGAAGCTGGTGGAGGAGGGAGCGCAGGCAAGAGCGGAGGGCAGGAGGAGGCAGGAGGCGGGCGAGGAGGAGAGAGGGGGAAGAGGAGGAGGGAAAGCTGATGGAGCAAGGAGGAAGCGGGATGAAGGGAGAAGCTGGTGGCGAAGGAAGGAGGGGAGAAAACTGGTGGCAGAAGAGCGAGCGGAGAGAAGGAGAAGCTGCGTGGAGAAGGAAGAAGGTGAATAAGGAGGGGAGAGAAATGGGAGCTGCGTGGGCAGGAGGAGGGCGAGGAAAGGTGCGTGGAGGAGGAGGATGCGGGAGAGAAGGGAAAAGGGGAGAAAGGGAGAAGCTGGTGGAGAGGGGAGGAGGCGGCCAGAAGGAGATAGTGGTGAGCAGAAGGAGGCAGTCCGGGGAGAATGCTGGGTGGGAGAAGCGAGAAGGGATAAGGGAGCTGAGTGAGGAGGACGGGGAGGGAAGGGCGGAGAAGTGGTAGAGGAGGAGGAGGAGGAGGAGGCAGGAGGAGGAGGAGGGGAGTAGGGTAGGAGCAGGAGGAGGAGGGGAGCAAAGTAGTTTGCTAGTAGGGAGAAGGAGGCAGCGAGGAGATGTTGGAGTAGCAGAGAGGAGAATGTTGGAGTAGGCCGGAGGAGGAGGAGCGAGCGAGCGTGTTGGAGTACGAACCTTCTCCTGCCCCTCCTCCTCTCCTCCCTACCTCCAACACTCCTCCTCCTCCTCCTTCTCCTCTCCTCCTCCTCCCTCCTCTCCTCCTCCCTCTTCCTCCTCCCTACTCAAACACCCCTCCTCCTTCCTCCCCACCCAAACCTTCTTCCTCCCCAGGGGTTCAGCCGGGTCTTCGCAAGTCTTATTAGTACTTATTTATTGGTGAATCTCTCAGAAAAGAGAACTTAATAGTCCTTATTTTTTGCCAAAGGATCATTGTTTTCTAACTGTTCTTCGACTTAGAGTAAAGAATTGTTGTATATATCAAACGAAAATAATTGAATCTGTCTGCCTTGCAATTGTGTCTGTATATAAATAATTATTAGTTACTTTAATAGTCGGTGATCTAGCGAAATGCGCCGTTAAAAAAGTCTAATATTTTGGCCTTCAGAATGGTCTTTAAGTCCTTATTCAACATCGTGACTTAACTACTTGAAACCCTGTCCTCCTCCCTCCCTCCCTCCCCCTCCTCCCTACTTCAAACACCTCCTCTTCTCAACACCTTCTCTCTCCTCTCCTCCTCCGCCTCCTCCTCCTCCGCCTCCCTACTCAACACCTTCTCCTCCTCCTCCCTTCCCTCCTCTCTCCTCCTCCTCCTCCTCACATTATTATTACACAGGCTTTTCCACGGCCCTTAAATTCCCTAAAAATTCCACGAAAATTTGAGCCTCGCCCTAAAATCCTCAAAAAATTTAAAAAAATGTATGCAATTCCTAAAAAGAGCAAACAAATTTTTGTTCAATTCAAAAAAAAAAAATTCACAAACATGTTTGGATTTTTCGTGATTCTGATGGATGAACTTTTGGTTTGTAATTATGTACTAATGCAGATGTCTCCAAACCATTCCTCATTCTGGCGGAATATTACGATTCTAGCCTTAATTTCTGCATTTCTGCAGACGGCCAAGGTTTTATTCCCTTTCAGTTGCCACTGTACAAAAATTCTGCACTGATTGTATGCGTTGTCCTGGAGTCTTGCGATCACTTGTTTTTTTCAGGCCATTTTCTTATCTGGCATCGTCTACGGTAAATGGCAATAGCCTAGTCAGACATGCGCTGTCTGCAAGGTCGCGTGGTAGTTTGATCTGCCTAATCAGACAAGGGTTGTAGAGGTTGAAGATAGTGTTATCAGAATGAGAATATGGCCCACAGTATGCTTCAGATTGCAGGAAAATGGCTTAAATATTTTCAAATTTTCTGGGGCGGGCATGCCCTTAGACCCCCCTACCACTGGCATGCACTACGGCGCCGCGGCCTGCCTGCGGAGCAAGCGTAAATTTTCGGCCTTCCCCATCATTTCTAATACGCCACTAGGTTACTGAAATACTCACGGGAAACATACCGCATTTGGAGTTCACAGCGGTTTGAGACCCTGCTAATGGATGATTTTTCTAGCTATCTTTATACAGAGTAAGTATTGTGACTCTCAGATCTACCAGTGATTCCTAAGCTTCAGTGTCTGATTATGACGACCTGTTCCTGGCTGCGAATGTACAAAGACAATTGCCTAATTTGCCTATATACACTTGATGATGTACATTCGTAGCGGCGGACTTGGAGGATAGGAATAGCTGGTAGACTGGCACATGACCACATAGAACTGTATCTGGTACAGTTAACACGATTGAGGTTTATGAAAGGTAAGTGACTTATTTTATCCCTAAAATGTTTCGATTCATCCCTAAAAATTCCTAAAATAGCCCTAAAAAATCTTAATTTCTCCCTAAAATTAGCCCTAAAATGTTGTCAAGGACTGCTGGAAAGCCTGTTAACATTATTATTAACATTATCAGGAGTAGAGTTTATGAGTGTCCAGTTTCGGGCGAGCGTCCAAATACGCCGGTGTACGCTCGTAGTAGACTACTGCGCATATTGCTCATGCGCTGTGTGCGCCCTTGCAAAACAAGAGGCGCCTGCGCGCATGCGCACTTAGGAGCGTCCAGTTTCGGGCGAGCGTCCAAATACGCCGGTACAGTGGTACTGTGTAGTTTTTGCCTGCGTTAATTAGTTACAGGTGGCAGCTCTCTATTGCAGCCTGTAGGCTTCCGTAGGTAAATGGATGAGTGCTTACCTATTCTGTCTTGCAAATAGTTGTTGCTACTACGTACGATGGGAGCTTCCATCTTTAATCTGAAGACACTTAAACGTACGCGCCATCTCGTGGCAACTTTCATAACGATCCCATCGAACATTCCTTTGAGAAGGTTCCTGATACCATCCCTGTGCATTCCACTGTTTCGGCGTGTATGTGAACACTTTTGGGACTAACAGGGTTTACTAGAATCCCACCACTCCACCACAGAGTCACCACAGTAGACGTTAGATGAGCGCTGTCGCTCCGCGGCAGTTGTTAAAATAGTCTCCTTCACATATTTTTTCCATTCTTTCTTATGTTGCGAACCAATAGTCATAAGTGACATACTTTATACTTATGTCATACTCCTTCAAGATTTCTAGAGCCTCATTTGCCCAATTACTTCCAATTTCTTTAATTTGTTCTAAAAATACTCTTTTCATTAATCTATCATTTTCTAACTTAATAATGTATTGCAATAACATTAACTTTTTATAACCCTATCTTTTATTGGTATTATTCCCATTTCTATTCTTAGTGCCTCTAGTGGTGTCTTGCTGTGCACTTGGAGTATCCTTCTTAAACATTCATTTTGGAAATCCTCTACCATTTTTTCCTCTTCCTTAGTGAGATTAGTCCAAGTTTTGCTATTATTTAGTAGTGACGGCACTACAGTCAGTACAGTGCATTCGTAAAGTTTAACACGTGCTTCCATCGCATAGTTTCCAAAATTTTGTTGATTAGCCAATAATAGCCATAGATATGACTTCACTCATCATAAATCGACCTTTCTCTGTTCTTTGTTTTATCATTTCTTTATATCCTCCTTTTTCACTTAAAATCTCGCCTAAGTATGTATATATTCACTACATCTTTTTATTATTTTATCTCCGAGAAGAATCTGTTTTCCTTTGCTACTTGGGCCTCCAAATTTTATTTCCAATATATTTGTTTTCTTCATATTAAATTGTAGCAATTTTTCTTCCGCCAGCCTAGTACACGCTTGTGCCATTTTTGTCATAGTCTCCCAATTTCCAATTCCCAGGATATCATCCATATATATAAAAGAGGCGTGATTTCTATTGAGTTCCCATACATATAGACCGGTGTACCATAATTATGTACTTGGTCTAACGTGATACAACATAATATTGGGCCTAGCGCGGTCCCTTGACGCACTATTTAATCTATTTCGAATGTTTCAGATAGTCCTACAGGTGTTTTAACTGCTATTGTGGTTTTCTCATTTATTTTGTATATTATTTCCCAACAAGGTCCTTTTAAAATTTAATCCTTTAAACCACAGGTCAATCATGCAGTCTTTAAGTTTTACTGTTTTAGCCATAATTTATTAAAACATTTTTGGATCTCTCCAAAGAACAAGAGTATGTTTTCTTGAGACTCTTACTTTTATCTATTATTGCTCTAACAACAAATAGATGGTCTGTGGTGCTATAACCTTTTTTCCCATCACACTGGTTTGTGCATCTCTTGATTACTTTCTGTTTTTTATACCAAATCCATTTTTCTACTATTTTACTCATAATATCCGTTAAGAAGATGCCTCTAGTATTCTTAAGGTCCTCCTTTGACCCTTTTCCTTTGTAAATTGCTTTTATAGTCATTTCATTCCACTCTGTAGGAACACTTCTCTTTTGCATTAGTAAGTTTATCATAATTTTCAGTGACATTTTTAGGTCGTCCCCTGCATTTATTAATAACTCGTACATTAAGCCTTGGTTATCTGGGGATTTGTTCCTTTTTAGCTCATCTGACATAGTCAGATGCAGCTTGTAGAATCGCACGATCGTCCGTCCGTGCGTGCGTGCGTCCGTCCGTCAACAGTTGGGCACAAATCTTAACCGCTCGCCGTACGGTCATGATATTCGGCACATCGGGGGGGATCGTCAAAACGAGTTGGGATGTCGAAGCTGGGGGTCAAAGGTCAAAGGTCAAGAGGTGTAAAAGAAGGGAACATTCACTCCTTAACTTTTAAGGTATAGGAAGGAAATGCAGAATTGCGGCACAAATCTAAACGGCTCAACCTAGGCTCGTGATAGTCGGTATATAGCATCATGGTAGGAAAAGCCATCACTGTGCCGAAATTGGAGGTCACAGGTCAAAGGTCAATGGGCACATGGCAGATTTTAAACATTTTCTGAGGACATGGTCTGACGGAGCGATTGAAAAACTTTTTT
Organism: Priapulus caudatus; assembly: GCF_000485595.1. Taxonomy (NCBI): domain Eukaryota; kingdom Metazoa; phylum Priapulida; class Priapulimorpha; order Priapulimorphida; family Priapulidae; genus Priapulus; species Priapulus caudatus. The sequence goes on from NW_014578515.1 coordinate 7,212, forward strand.
GTTTCAGCGGTGACCTAGCATTTTTATGGCTTTATTGAAAGGACCATGAAATGTCCCTTCTGCTGACATGCAAAGAGTAAGTGTCGGATAACCTTTTGACCCTCAAGAGGAGGGTTAAACATGGATTTGTTTAGGGCCTACTGTTAGAAAGAATTTGACTGCCGGGTTTGCTAGTAGAATCTATACATGCCTGGATGTACGAGGCTACAATGTCACAGTGAAATTTCAAAAGCTAAATTTGGTTGAAGAAGGTTTATGCTCCTTAAATCGTATAGTTTCTATGGCATTCTGTACTGTCAGTATCTTTAATGTAACGTATGCCACTGCCCAGACTGCATGTGGGTCGCGTGGTACCTGTTGTAGTTTTTGCCTGTGCCGTTAACTTGTTACAGCGTCGGGCGCTCTTCTATCTGCAGCCTGTTAAGCGCCTTGCGTAGGTAAATGGGAATGAGGCTTACCTCATTCTGTCTTGCACAATAGTTGGTGCTATACGTACGACTGGCGAGCTTCCATCCTTTAAGTCTGAAGGACACCTTAAACCGTTAACGCGCCATCTCCGTGGCAAACTTCATAACGATCCCAACGAAACATTCTTTTGAGAAGCCCGTTCTCTGATACCATCCCAGGTTCTCCTACGTTGCGCAAACGCGGCCGCGCGCCCCGCTTTGGGAAAACTCCCCCCTGTGCTTGAGATTGTTTGCGCCCGGTTTAAATTACTCGCGCCTCGTTAAATTCCATCCACAATAAAAGTTTGCCAGCGCCCTCGGGAATCGACCGTCAAGAATTTGCCGTTCGACTCAGGACATCGACGCTGTGTATTTTACGTACGACGCATGCACTGCAGACAGTACACAGGGTTAATGCCTGACAATGCACACAATAGTACCCTGCCTCCTAACAGTTACAACCGACTCGGCTATCTTATATATACAAGAACCCCAAATACCGTCTATGGTGTGGTGGCGATTTTACGCATTAACTTAGTCGTACGGTAAAACTACCACCGCCCCCCGGACCCCCCTAGTTTCCCCCCTCCCCCCTCCCCCTACGTTTCTTCCCTCTCTCCCCCTCCCCCTCCCTCTACCCCTCCCCTCCCCCCTGTTTGAATTTAATCCTGGGGAGAACCCTGCATCCCTGTGCATTCGACTGTTTCGGCGTGTATGTGAACACATTTGGGACTAACAGGGTTTACTAGAATCCCACCACTTCACCACAGAGTCACCGCAGTAGACGTTAGATGAGCGCTGTCGCTCCGCGGCACTTGTTAGTGAATTTATCACTTCCTGAATTTCGTTCATATTAGGTTCACTATCCTCGACTCTTCTATTTATATTTCTTATTTTCTGAAACATTCTTTCTACTGATTTAAAGAGTTGGCATTCTTTCTCTCCTACTGGAGTCTTGGTACTTAATAATTCTTTAAAGTGTTCTACGTAGGCTCCTTTAATTTCATTGACTTTTTCCAACTTTACTTTTGGTTCCCCTCTTTTTTCCACTCCAAACATTTTATTTTCCTTTGCTGGGAGCAACCTTTTCCTTGTTTTCCAAAAGCGTCCCAGGTTTATTCCTCCCTGTTTTTGGAGCTCATCCAACTGCTTATAAAACTTTAACAACCTCTTGCAGGCACAGCTGAGAGCAAGTGTGTTTCTTGCTTTAGAAGAACAAGAACGCGTAGAAAATCGAACGCCGTTTATGAACAAGCCTCTAGTGGAATATCTCAGCTCAAAAGATGGTTAGTGTCTTAGTAATGCTATATGCATGATGCATTTGTTGGCCAAAACGTGGTGATCGTGGTGCCTGAAGCCCGTAGATACTAGATCATGTTTATTCAGTGAATTTCACCGATAACACACTTACGAGTTACGTCACATGTTAGCCACAAGTTCCCTTCGCGCTTAACACTACGTTGGCGAGAGGTCCTATGACGTGTAACAGTTGGAGAGCCTGGTCGGTTTAGTCACACGTGAGATTGAGATAATTTTGCCGTCATCTGCTTGCGTTTCAGGTCAGACGGTAGTCTCGCTCGTCAGAGAATTCTTGGTCTTCTTCAACCTTGATTGCACGCTCTCCGTGTTTGATCCAGAATGCGGGGTAACGCATGCTTTCATCCTCATTTCTGGATGCATCAATTTGTCAAAAGTAGATTGAACTCGACACACTCCACGCTAATATGGCGTGATCGGCACAACTCACCGTATGGCCGGATTCATTCATGTTATATTTTAAATTGCATTATTTAATATTAAGTTATATTTAAGATTGTATTGTCATCGTGATCCTATATTGCAGGCGAGTCAGTGCAACATGAGGGATGAGCTCGCGACCTTGCTCGGTTTCAAGGATGTCGACCTCCTGCCAAGGTCGCCGCTCCTTGCAGAGGTCTTCCGACGACACCAGAAGGTGGCGCCACCCGACGGCGCGAACAGCCACTGCAGTCGGCTGTCCAACGGCACCCTGGTGAGATTGAGTTTGCAGGGATGGTGGCTGTGTGTGTGTG
>NW_014578515.1:9733-20482 GCF_000485595.1 Priapulus caudatus
AATCCCTCCTTTCGGTCCGCTTCTCTATCGTATAGCGACTGACTCGTCTGAAGCAGGCCGCATTTATTAGTTAAGACGGACAATGAAAAAGAAAGGCAAAGAGAGTGAGATGAAGCGGGAAAGGGGGGAGGGGGAGAGAGAGGAGAGATGAGGAAGAGAAAAAACAAAAAAAGAGGGGTGAGAGAGAGAGGGGAAGGGGAGAGAGAACATGAAGAGAGAGAGAGAAGAGAGAATGACAGGGAGAAGAGGTGGGGAGAGGGAGGGAAAGAGACAAAGAGAGGAAAGAATAACGGAGAGAGAGAAGAGAGAAGAGCCAGAAAGAGTAGAGCTGGAAATGAGAGAAGAGAGAAGAGATAAAGACAGGAAGAGAGGGGGGAGAGGGAGGAAGAGCAAGAGAGGAGAGAAAACGAGAGAAGAGAGAGCCAGAAAGGAGGAGAGAGAGAGAGAGAGAGAGAGAGAGAGAGAAAGAAAGAGAGTGTGAGATGGAGGGAGAAAGGAGGGAGCGGGAGAGAGAGGGAGAGAGAGGGAGAAAAAGAGGGGGAGAGAAGCGGGGAAGGCGGAGAGAGAAGAAAATGAGAGAAGAGAGAGAGAAGAGAGAAAGACAGGGAGGAGGGGACAGGAGGAAAAAGAAGACAAAGAGGGGAGAGAAAACGAGAGAGAGAGAGAGAGCCAGAAAAAGAGAGAGAGAGAGAGAGAGAGAGAGAGAGAGAAAGAGAGGAGAGAGAGAGATGAGAGAGAGAGAGATAAAGGCAGGTGAGATGAACAGAGAGAAAAGAGGCGAACATTCAAGATAAGAAGACAGAAAAGAAAATAGGGAGGCGCTGAAGATACATGTATGTGCCAAGTTAAATCAGGGAAGAACGAAATTACATTCCGCACAGAAAAAACTTAGCAAGGTTCAAATAATTGTAGCACATTAAAGCCAGTATTTGCTTTCGAATACTTTCTATGTTTTTTTGTGTAATGTTGCGTGAGAAAATGAAATATTTTAATGATAAGTTACATAGAAACTAGTACTGTACCTTTTCTGCCACTTTCGGTGGGGCACTAACTACCTCTGTCATGATCAACTGACAATAACCTTAAAAATTACGTAGAAAACGTGTCCAACTAGAAAACGATTTCATGCGAACAAATGTCACTAAATATTGGATTATACCAATCGTCAAGAACGTCATCCTGATTGCAGCCGTAAAAAAAAATAATTAGAGTGACATTTAATAATTGTAAGCTGTGAGGGGGAACAGCCCGACAGTCCGTTGTTAAAACTTGTCAATGAGGAATTCCGCTGCCTCTTTCCCTAAGGAATTCTACTAAGATAAAAGGTATGGCAATGGCAACATTATTTCATGGGCTGAGAATATAGCAGACATCTACGGCGCACCTTATTAGAGCCTAATTTATACACAACGATTTTACCTACTTCTGCCAATCTACTACAAACTACTACTACAAGTAAATGTGTTGCAGTACTCAATTGAGCATTTCAACTCTCACGCAACGCCTTAACACCACACACACGCACACACCTAGAATCTATGTTTCTCCTCTCTTATCTCGTTACAAACGCACACACTCTCTGTACACCCACTCACACGCACGCATCACAGCACACATAACACACAACGCACACGCCACACTGCACACGCAACCACGCAACACGCACACGCACACGCACACGCACACGCTACACGCACACGCACACAGCAGCACGCACACGCACACGCCACACGCACACGGGTATGGTCACACCGGCACACGCACACCACACGCACACGCACCACGCACCGACGCACATACTCACACGCACCACGCACACGCACAACGCACACACACACACACACACACGACACACACATTCTCTCTCTCTCTCATTTCCACTCTCTCTTTCTGGCTCTCTCTCTCTCTCTCTCGTTTTCTCTTCCTCTCTTTGTCTCTTTCCCTCCCTCTCCCCCTCTCTCCCTGTCTCTATCTCTTCTCTCTCTCTCTCATTTCCACTCTCTCTTTCTGGCTCTCTCTCTCTCTCTCTCGTTTTCTCTCCCTCTCTTTGTCTCTTTCCCTCCCTCTCCCCCTCTCTTCCTGTCTTTATCTCTTCTCTCTCTCTCTCATTTCCACTCTCTCTTTCTGGCTCTCTCTCTCTCTCTCTAGTTTTCTCTTCCTCTCTTTGTCTCTTTCCCTCCCTCTCCCCCTCTCTTCCTGTCTTTATCTCTTCTCTCTCTCTCTCATTTCCACTCTCTCTTTCTGGCTCTCTCTCTCTCTCTCTCGTTTTCTCTTCCTCTCTTTGTCTCTTTCCCTCCCTCTCCCCCTCTCTCCCTGTCATTCTCTCTTCTCTCTCTCTCTCTCATTTTCTCTCTCCCCTCCCCCTCTCTCTCTCCCCCTCTTTTTCTCTGTCTTTTTCTCTTCCTCTCTCTCCCTCTCTCTCCCCCTCCCCCCTTTCTCCCTTCATCTCACTCTCTTTCTGCTTTCTTTTTCATTTGTCCGTTTAACTAATAAATGCCGGCTGCTTCAGACGAGTCAGTCGCTATCGATAGAGAAGGACCCGAAAGGAGGGGGTAGCGCCTCTGAATCCAACAGCATCTCGGATGAGATGAGCGGGAGGAGCAGCCACAGCGGGAAGAGCCACAGCAAGGGGGAGAATAGCGCGAGCAAGAGCGAAGGCAGTCGGCGAAGCAAGCACGGCGACGACGGTGAGCGATCGTGGCGCGCCATCTGGCGGCAATTCACGTTTCCGATTCCAATTTGGGTTTTGGGTTTCTGGTTCCGATTCAGGTTTTGGGTTCCGATTCGAATTCGGTTTTCAATTCCGATTTGGATTTTCGGTTTCGATTCTCCGATTCAGGTTTCGGGTTCCGATTCCAAACGGGGTTGGAATAGACCCGTCACTGTCGAGATCGGTTTCGAAATTGCAGTAAAGATAGTGAGACGTAAAATGCCAACAGTATTATAATACAATATATAGTGAGATTATTCGACCGGTGATAATCGTCAAAGCAATAATAATACGAGTAATAATAATAATAATAGTAAAGATAACAAAATAAATGTGAAATAAGACGAAATATGATAGTAACCTGTCGAAGCAACTCGATCTCGGCTGACCTCTCTTCCGCGGCCCAAGTTAACCTCGGATGACCTCTCTGCAGTGCGCAGCGACAAGAGCGCCAGTCAGCGGAGTCGGCGCTCGGCGAGAGAGAGATCGTCGCAGCCGCACGGGAGCGACAGAGCTACGGAGAGTGGAGGGGAGCGGAGGGAGGAGGAGGAGGCGGGGAGCGGTGCGGAGAGGAAGGCGTTCGATCACGCGCTCAGCTCGAGTATGGACGGCTCGCGAGACCCGTTCTTCGACGAACCGTCGTCGCCGGTCAAGGCAAAGCCGCCGGCAGGCAGGTGAGAGAGATGTAGGCTTACGTAGGTGTACTTGCTCATTGTTCTCCTGGTTCTTCTTCGCATTCTTTGTCTTTTTATTCATTGGCGTCATCATCTTATTTGCCTTCTTCTTCTTTGCTGTTGATGTTGTTGTTGTTGTTGTTGTTGTTGTTGTTGTTGTTGTTGTTGTTGTTATTATTTTTCTTCTTCTTTTTCTTCTCCTGCTCCTCTACCAAGTTGAGTCGCCGCAAAACTACTGGCAGGCAGGTGAGAGACACGATTGTTCTGCTGCTGCTTCTTCTTCTTTGCATTCTTTTTCTTTTTCTTCTTAATTGTCTTCTCGTCTTTCTTCTTTTTTCTACTGTTTCTTCTTCTTTTCTTCGGGTTTGTATCCTTCTTCGTCTTTTTTTACTTCTTCCTCCTTCTTCCTCCCCTCCTCTTCTTCTTCTTTGTCTTTGCATTCATTCACTTTTTAGCTCATCTGACATACTCAGATGCAGCTTATAGAATCGCATGATCGTCCGTCCGTCTGTTCGTCCGTTCGTCCGTGTGTGCGTGCGTCAACAGTTGGGCACAAATCTTAACCGCTCGACGTACGGTCACGATATTCGGGATTTGGGGGGGGGGTCGTGGAAAGGACTTGGGATGATCAATTTGGGGGTCAAAGGTCAAAGGTCAAGAGGTGTAAAAGATAGGGGAACATTCCTTTCTTAACTTAAGGTATAGGGCAATTCTGCATTTCCTCGGCACAAATCTAAACGGCTCGACCTAGGCTCGTGATAGTCGGTGTATAGCATCATGGTAGGAAAAGCCATTACTGTGCCGAAATTGGAGGTCACAGGTCAAAGGTCAATGGGCAGATTTTAGACATGGTCTGACGGAGCGATTGAAAAACTATTTTGTTTCAGCGGTGACCTACCATTTTTATGGCTTTATTGAAAGGACCATGAAATGTACTTTCCGCTGACATGCGTCTGATAGAGAGTGAGTGTCTGATAACCTTTTGACCCTCAAGAGGAGGGTTAAACATGGATTTGTTTACTGTTAGAAAGAATTTGACTGCCTGGTTTGCTAGTAGAATCTATACATCCATGTATGAGGCTACAATGTCACATGGTCCACATGTGAAATTTCAAAACTAAATTGGTTAAAATGAAGGTGTAATGCTTCCTTAAAGTCGTGATAATTTTCTATGGTCATCTGTACTGTCAGTTATGTTAACATTGTAACGTATCCACTGCAGTGGCTGCTGCCAGTTGCAATGTTTGGTAGCAGTTTTTGCCTAGCGTTTAATTGCTTTACAGGTTGGCAAGCCCCTATTCGCAATTTGCAGCCTGTAAGCTTGTGTAGGTAAATGGATGAGTCTTACCTAATTCTGTCTGCAAATAGTTGTTGGCTACTACGTATGATGGGAGCTTCACATCTTTAAATCTGAAGAACACTTAAACGTACGCCCATCTCGTGCAACTTTCATAACGATCCAAGAACATTCCTTTTGAGAAGGTTCCTGAATCATCCTCTGTGCAATTCCACTGTTTCGGCATGTATTGAACACATTCTGGGACTAAACAGGTTTAACTAAGGTAATCCCACCACTCCACAACAGAGTCACCGCAGTAAGACGTTAGATGACGCTGTCGCTCTTGCGGCACTTGTTAAGTATAAACATTTATTAAGTTATATAAAAACGTTACCCGCGCCGTTGCTAGCTCCCACGAAACGTCTTGCTAGGGTTAGAAGACGATCAGACAGATCAGTCTATAGAACAATCAGACATCTGTAATAGAAATCAGTCGTACAAAGCCTCGTCCCGGCAGCGCTAGACCACCGGCCCTCGAGAAAGAGAGAAAATTGTATGTAATGTATGTATATGTATGAGAGAGAGAGCGAGGGGAAGAGAGTGAGAGAGGAGAGTGCGAGAGAGGGAAAGAGAAGAGAGAGAGAGAGAGAGAAGAGTAAGAGAGAGAGAGAGAGAGAGAGAGAGAGAGAAGAGAGAGAGAGTGTGTGTGATTAGAGAGAAGAAGAGAGAGAGGCAAGAGAGAGAGTGATAGAGAGAGCGAGAGAGAGAGAGAGAGAGAGAGAAGGAAAGAGAGAGAGAGCGTGCGAAAAAGAGTGAGAGAGAAAGAGAGAGAGAGAGAGAGAGGAGACGAGAGAAGAGGGAGAGAGAAAGAGAGAGAAGAAGACAGAAGACAAAGAAAGAGAGAGAGCACCGACGTGAACGAGAAGAGTGAGTGTGAGCGAGCGAGAGAGAGAGAGGGAGGGAGAGAAGCGGAAGGGAAGAGAGAGCAAGAGAGAAGAGAGAGAGAGAGAGCAGAGAGAGAGAGAGAAGAGAGAGAGAGAGAGAGAGTGTTGATTGAGACGAGAGAAGAGGGAGATGAGAGAGCTGCGAAAGGGAAGAAAGAGCAAGAGCGAAGAGCGAAAGAGAAAGAATGAGAGACAGGGTTCGGGAACCCACACCACTGCCGCCCGCGACGAACGAGGGAGAGCGAACACGAGCGGCGATGGGAGGGTGGCTGCTTGATTCGTGCTGGCCCCCGGATTAGCATCAGAACACCCTGCGTCAGGTGATGCACTGTCGCTTCCTCTGGCGGCACATTGTTATTTTCGTAGTCATCTTCGTCTCTTAACTGCCGGTTCTTCGTTCTTTCTGTGTTGTTTTTTAGTTGCTTAGTTTGTTATTGTTATGTTTTTGTTTTTTTTCTTTCTCCGATCTCCCCCTCGTCCTGCCTACTCTCCTTTCCTCCACTTCTCTCTTCCATCTTCCTCCCAGATACAGGTACAATTTGCTCTCAAGTTTAAATAATTTAATTATTATATGAAACGTCATGTAATAAGCACACACACACACAGACACACACAACAGCACATGCACACCAGCAGACGCACACACAGATCACAACACAGACACACACAACACACACACACGCAACACACACAGCAGCACTATATTTTAATAGCTGCATCTGACGTAGTCAGATGGCAAGCTTGTAGAATCGGCTATGAATCGTCCGTCCCGTCGCTGTTCGTCGCCTTCGTCCGTGTGTGCGTGCGTCAACCAGTTGGGCACAAATCTAACACGTAGCGCTCGACGTAACGGGTGCACGAATATTCGGGATTTGGGGGGGGCGGGGTCGTGGAATAGGACTTGGATGAACCAAATTTGGGGGTCAAGGGTCAAGAGGTCAAGAGGTGTAAAGATAGGCGGAACATTCCTTTCTTAACTTAAGGTATATGGGAGGAAATGCAGAAGTTTGCGGGCACAGGACCGGCACCAAGACGTTCACACGGGCGGCCCCAAATCCTAAAATACGCTCCGACCTAGGCTCGGTGATAGTCGGTGTAATAGCATCATGGGTTAAGAAAAGCCATCACTGTGCCGGAAAATTGGAGGTCACAAGGGGTCAAAGGTCAGTGGCCAGCAGGGCAGATTTTTAGACATTTTCTGAGGACATGGTCTGAGACGGAGACGATTGAAAAACTTTTTATGGTTTCAGCGGTTGACACTAGCATTTTTATGGTTTTATTGAAAGGATCCGATGAATGTCCCTTCTCTGACGTATGCCGAAGGAGTAAGCCTGTCGAGATAACCTTTGACGCCTCCGGCAAAGAGGGTGCAGGAGTTTAACTTTGGGATTTTTGTTACTGCTTTAGCACCAAAATTTGACTGCGCGGGTTGCTAGTAAGGACTATTCAACCATGCTGGATGAATGAGGCTACAGGGCAAAATGTCCACAGTGAACATTGCAAAAGCTTAAATTTGCTTAGAACGGTGTAGTTCCTTAAGATCGTATTAATTTTCCGATGTCATTCTGTACTGTCAAGTAATGGTTAGCATGTACGTATGCCATGACTGCCAAACCCGTGGCTGCCTGCCCAGTGAACTGTGTTGGGCAGTTTTTTGCCTGCGTTTTAATTGCTTACAAGGTGGCAGGCTCTCTATGGCAATTTGCAGCCTGATGTAGCTTGTGTAGGTAAAGTGGATGAGTGCTTAACTATTCTGTCCTTGCAAATAGTTGTTGGCTAGCTACGTATAATGGGAGCCAGCGTTCCATCTTTAATCTGAAGACACATAAACGTACGCGCCATCTCGTGGCAACTTTCAATTAACGATCCCCGGAACGAAGCATTCTTTTGAGAAAGGTTCCTGATATCTATCCTGTGCATTCCACTGTTATCGGCATGTATGTGAACACATTTGGACTAAACAGGGTTTAACTAGAAATGCCCACCACTGCAAGACCATACCCACAAGAGTCACACGCAGTAGACGTTAGAATGGAGGCGCTGGTCGCTCTGCGGCAGCTGTATAGTATAAACATTTATGTTAAAGGTTATATAAAAAGAAACGTTACCGCCTTGGCTCAGCTTCCACGAGAAGCGGTCTTGCTAAGGGTTAGAAGACCATACAGACAATCAGTCCCTGATAAGATCAATCAAGACATGCTGTATAGACAATCAAGTCGTTCAGTACAGCCTCGTCCGGCGAGCGCTACCGCCCAGAGAACAGAGAGAAATTGAGAAGAGAGAGAGAGAGAGATGAGCGAGGGGCAGAGAGTGAGGAGAAGAGAGAGTGCGAGAGAGAGGAAGAGAGAGAGAGAGAGAGAGATGAGAGATGAGAGAGAGAGAGAGAGAGAGGGAGTGTGTGTGTGAGAGAGAGAGCAGAGAGAGACGAGAGAGAGAGTGATAGACGAGAAGCTCCGACGAGAGAGAGAGAGAGAGAGGAGAGCAGAAAGAGAAGAGAGTGCAGCGTGCGAAGAGTGCAGAGGAGAAAGACGAGAGAGACGAGAGAAAGGAGAGAGAGAGAGAGAGGGAGAGAGAAGAAGGAAGAAGAAGACAAGACAAAGACAAGAGAGCAGACAACGAGAGAGAGTGAGTGTGATGCGAGCAGAAGAGAGAAGGGAGGGCAGAGAGCTGTGAAAGGGGAAGAGAGCAAGAGAGAGAGAAAGGAGAGACGAGAGAGAGAAGCGGCGCGAGGACGGAGAGAGAGAGAGATCCGAGAGACGAGAGAGGAGAGTGTAGTGCTTCGAGCGAGAGAGAGAGGAGGAAGAGAGAGCGCCGAAGGGCAAGAAAGAGGCAAGAGCAGAGAGAGCGAAAGAGAAAGAATGAGAGACCAACGAGAGGAGAGCGAAAAACCGAGCCGATGGGAGGTTGCTCTTGATTCGTTCTGGCCCGAGTTTTAGCATCAGAACACCTGCCGTCAGGTGCAGCGGCTGTCGCCTCTGCGGCAACTTTGTTTATTCGTAGTCATCTTCGTCTTCTTATATGCCTTCTTCGCTTCTTTCTGTGTTGTTTTTTTTGTTGTGTTATTGTTATTCGTTTTTGTTTTTTTTCACTTTCACATCTCCTCGTCTCCTACTCTCTTATCCTCCACATTCTCTTCATCTTCCTCAGGATACAGGTACCAATTGTGCTTCTTCAACGTTCTAAATATTAATTATATATGAAACGTACATGATAATAAGCACACACACACACAGACACACGACGATCACATGCACACACGCACACACCACGACACAGGCCGGACACACCACACACACACACACAGGACACACACAGCACCAACGTGCACACACACACACACCATTATATATTTAATTAGCAGTCTGACGTAGTAAGATGCAGCTTTAGAATCGCATTGATCGCCTGCGTGCTTGCGCTGCCTGCGTGCGTCTCCGTCAAACAAGTTGGGCACAAATTCTTAACCGCTGCGACGTACCGCCCACGATATTCGGGGGGGGGGGGGTAATCGAAGAACGAGTTGGGAATGTCGAAGCTGGGGCGGTCAAAGGTCAAAGGTCAAGAGGTGTAAAAAGAAGGGGAACACCGCACTGAAGGCTATTTTTCAGCCAAAAAGTGTGTTTACTGACAAATGCCTATTTCTTATGGAAAAATTCAATAATTCTTACTGATGATCACCAGAATGCGGGTTGGCACGCATCGTGTCATAGCATCATGGCTAGGAAAAGCCATCATGCTGTGCGAGAAAATTGGACGAGTCACAGTCAAAGGGCAATGGCCACAGGCGAGTCTGACGGTTAGGCGATTGCAACAACTTTTTTGTTTCAAGCGTGACCTACCCATTTCGTTATGGCTTGATTGAAAGGACCATGAAATGTGGCTTTCCACTGACGTGCCGAAGAGTAGGAGGTGCTGATAACCTGTTTTTGACCCTCAAGAGGAGGGTTAAACATGGATTTGATGCACTGGTAACCAAGGACTGAACTGTGTTTGATGGTACTTGTGTGATCGTGGAATGACTTTAAATTTCACAGTGAAATTGCTACCTCCCAAAGTCTAACCTTGAACAACGTTTACGCGCCTTAAATCATATTATGAACATCATTCTCTATATGCAGATCGTACGTTGGGAACTACAATGTCAAATACAGCACTTACGCAAATATCGGTTTTTTGATTAAAAGGCCACCGCGCACAACGCAGCCGATTTTTATCAACGAGAAGCCCGATGAAGCGAATTGAAGCCCGGAAAACGATGTAGGTTGTGCGCGTCATTTGTAACGATTTTATTTTACTGCGGGTTTGCCATCGTTCCAAATCAAACATGTTGTTTGATACCGATTGAACTTTGGACGCGATTTATGTGGTGTGCGGGTACCTTGGAAAGATTGGAAGCGTGTGCGAGTGCTGTGTAAGATTATCCACACTCAATCTCGCAATTGTGTCGCTTTGATTGTGTTCGCGCATTGGACGCATTGTAATTTTTTCTCAGCTCGCCTATATTCAGGCCCCGCCACAGCCTACATCGCTTCAATCGCTTCAATCGCTTCATCGTCTTGTAAAAATCGCGTGCGTGGCGGTGGCGTGTTAAGGCCCAACTATAAATTAGTACTACCTTGCAGCGTGGGTGGCGTGATTAGGCCAGGCTGGGAAGATCACCTAATGGCGCTAAACTAGACTAGTACTCGCTCCCACCTTCGATGTCACCCGCCCCACCGAGTAATCTAAGCCGAGAAGTGGACTGGTACCAGTCTATGTAATACGAGCAGATATGCACGCCATCTATCGGAAACAGAGTGAAGCAAAGACATGTCCAAGGTCAGGATAGGTCAAATGTGATTATGCGCTCAAATGTGCAGAACAGAATTTACTTTTTCTTTACTTACAGTTTAATCAATCTTGAGATAAGTAATTGCAGAATTGATGTCAAACCTACCAATGAAAAAATGCCAGTTTGTACTGTCCTTCTGCAGGCTCTCTGCGTTCAAGTTACAGTAGGTGCAATTCCGGCGACTATGGTCGGAGGATGCTGGGTATTGCAGAGCTCGATGGTGACTGTCTCAAATGTGACTCTTGATCCCCCACGCCATGAAGAAAATCTGGTCACGTTATAAACGTGCGTCACCACTTACACCTCTGCCCCCA
>NW_014578515.1:20507-26036 GCF_000485595.1 Priapulus caudatus
TGCAGACTGTACATTTTAATCGAGTTAGTAACTGATACAGTAGCGCGGCCGCGTGGGTGTTATTTGTTATAACATATTTAGTCTGACTGACTCTCTCCAACGCCGTCGTCTCTCTCTGCTCTCTCTCTCTCTCTTCTCTCTCTGCTCTCTTTTCTCTCTCTCTTTCTCTCTCTCGCTCTCTCTCTCTCTTCAATAAACAAAATGTTTGCTGAAATGATGTGTACGCAACTGCATATCTGTATATCTGCGCCTAACAAAGGTGTCACTACGCACGACTGAAATGTTACGTTTATAATCGTAGCAACAGACCTCAGATGAGCCCAGTCGCTCTGCGGCACTTGTATCATTTTTCTGAAGTCTATCCGAACTAGCCGTCATCATGGTTGCCATTTCTCTTCTTCTTGCAGCAAGGAAAAGTCCGACGCACAGAAGAAGAAGAAGAAGACGGACAGCTCCCACTCCTCCCTCGGAGACCTTCCTCCTCTCGGAAAGGCTCCTCCTTCGGACCCTACCGACGGTCAGTAGATACGGCCGCTGCTGGTCATCAACTTAAAAAATATAAAGACCGTTTGCTTCGTGAAGTGCTTACAGGTTATTTACGACTCGAAATCAGACCCTCCCATTCATACATCTCGAAATCGGACCCTCCCGCTCAGACTTCTCTGTATCAGACCCTCCCGTTGGTCAGTATATACAGTCGCTGGTGGTCATCAACTATAAAAATATGAAGATCTTTTGCTTTGTGAAGTGCTTACAGGTTATTTCAATTCGAAAAGTTTGTAAATCTGCTGAGCCACAGTACGGGCGATTGTTATTGCGTCGAGTTGATTCAGTATTGCTACGTTCATTCTTATTGATATATTATTGATGTATGATTAGGTTATTAAATAGATGTTATTGATAACATTATTGATTTTATATTATTGATATACGATTAGGTTACTGAGTAGATGTTATTGATCATATTATTAAGACCATGCGGATTAGTTGTTATTATTATTTTTTCGTTATTCTAGTGGCTGTAGCAGCCGCAGCAACAGCAGCAGCAGTTGTAGTACTAATTAAACGTGAATCTATAAGATGCAGGGATGAGATTCTTCCGCGGATTTGAAAGTCCCAGGGGTCGATTTTGTGAAACATCTAAATTCGTTGAGAAAATTGGGAGGGGGTAACAATGTAACAATTTAAATTATATACCCTCAACAGCACCGTAGCAGCAGACTGTAGAGTATAGACAGTAGGCTGACAGCGAAGTATACTGTGTATCTGTTTTTGCGTGCCAGAAAAGAAAATCCTCGTTCACAGGCTGCAGTAGAGGGGCAGACATTTGAGGTAGCTGATCACGTAACGACCATGCCTGGCCTGGGGGCCGGGTTTACATGTTGCTGCGTGCATGTTGTGTGCATGACTATGCACTGATTGTTCCATTCGCATACATGTTGCTGCGTGCATGTTGTGTGCATGACTATGCACTGATTGTTCCATTCGCATTGTGTTTTTTTCATTCAAATCTGGTCGCAGCAAGGCAGCTTATGTCTGAGTAAAACAATGCAAGCGACGGGTGGAAACATAAAAATATCATTATGTCTAGAGACTCTAGACATTTAATAAAAAAAACTTGCCCTATTTTCAGCCCCCTGATTTCCTATTATAGTTCGTTTGTTCCTTTTGACAACTTGAAAAGGTGATTCAAGAGTCTCCTATAATTTGTTCAGAATAGCTTAGAATGCACCAAATTGCACCATTCTTTTAAAAAAATTACGGGGGAGCATGCCCCCGGACCCCCCTAGCATGGCAATGACCTACGGTCCTCGCATTGCTCGCTCCTCTGTTTGCTAATTAAAATTTCAGCTGAAAATTAAATTATCCAATCTCATCCCTGAAGATGTGATGATCGGATGCTTATTGCGCGTAAATGTGAATTGTAATCGAACCGTGTCGTCTCAACGAAATGCTTTGCTTTGCTTCTCATCCTGCCACCGACGGTCCACGCGTGTCTGCGTCGTGCGCGTATCCAGTTTAGAAATAAGGGAAACATTTTGCTTGTCCGACGGACAAGCAACAAGATATTTTTGCTTGTCCTGCAAAATTTTTGCTTGTCTTGATTAATAACATAGAAATATAGTAAATGTGTAATACATTCAATCAAATTAAATTTTAGACCCACTACTTTACTTTGTAATATTATTTTAATACAGTTCACTAACAGTTTAAATCAGGCACCAAAATTGAAAGAACATAAAGAAGAGAAATTGCTCTAAATTCTAAAAGGTTGCTCTAAAAAGCTGCTTGTCCAGCGGACTAGCTACTGGACATGTCTACTTGTCCTCCATGGAAATGGACAAGTGAGGACAAACGGATAGCCCTTATTTCGAACACTGGTATCCTCGTGTTTGCTCACCCATGTGCTCATCGTTGTTCTGTCTTTGTTCGCTGCAGATCCCAACCCAAAGAAGGCGACGGAGGAACGAGACTGGAAGGAACTGGAGAAGATCAATAAGCGAATCAAGGAGCTCGGCTTCGGTATGCGTGCGAGCGGCGCAGTAGCGTTTATTACCGAGGCCACAATTAAAAAAAAATTTGTTTTTATCTCACCCGACCCAGGCTGAAAAGTTTGGGTAGGTAAGTAGGCTTTTTTTAGGTGGTCTTTTTAGCTCATCTGACATAGTCAGATGCAGCTTGTAGAATCGCATGATCGTCCGTCCGTCCGTCCGTCAACAGTTGGGCACAAATCTTAACCGCACGACGTACGGTCACGATATTCGGGACGTTGGGGGGATCGTCAAAACGAGTTGGGATGTCGAAGCTGGGGGGTCAAAGGTCAAGAGGTGTAAAAGAAGGGAACATTCCCTCCTTAACTTAAGGTATAGGGAGGAAATGCAGAAGAGAATGAGAAAGAGGGAGACAACGAGGGAGAGTGAGTGTGAGCGAGCGAGAGAGAGAGCGTGAAGGGAAGAGAGAGCAAGAGAGAGAGAGAGAGAGTGATCGAGCGAGAGAGAGAGGGAGAGAGAGAGAGAGAGTGTGATCGAGGGAGAGAGAGAGGGAGAGAGAGCCCGAAGGGAAGAGAGAGCAAGAGCGAGAGAGCGAAAGAGAAAGAATGAGAGAGAGAGAGAGTGTGATCGAGCGAGAGAGAGAGGGAGAGAGAGAGCCCGAAGGGAAGAGAGAGCAAGAGCGAGAGAGCGAAAGAGAAAGAATGAGAGAGACAACGCGGCGATGGGAGGGTGCTCTTGATTCGTTTGCCAGTGAGTTTAGCATCAGAACACCTGCCGTCAGGTGAGCGCTGTCGCTCTGCAGCACTTGTTACAAATTCAGCATGGTGTCTACATATGCTCAGGTGTGCTTGTGTGGAGATACCTTTTATGTTGAATGTTCGTTTTGCTTGGTACATATAATGTATTGCCTACAGATTTATGTACAGTGATACAATTTGTTTAAAAAAAAAGTTCAATAATTTTTTTCGCGGCGGGCCCTTTTTGGCGGGTCGGTCGGGTGAGGGAAAACAAACAATATTTTTATTATGGCCTGAGCTTATATATTATTCATCATAGCTGAGCCGTGAAAGTCGCGGGATGCGACGATGACGTCAGATTGAATGATGCCGCTATGTGATGTTATTTATTAGTAAAGTTTATGATGTGATGTTATTTACTCTTAGTATTTTCTCACTATTAGGAGTGACTGCGTACTCATTCTCTCTATGTTGGGAGAGAGAGAGGGGGAGAGAGAGAGAGCGGGAGAGAGAGAGAGAGCGCGAGAGAGAGAGAGAGAGAGAGCACGAGAGAGAGAGAGGGAGAGGGGGGAGAGAGAGAAGAGAGAGAGGGGGAGAAGAGAGAAGAGAGAGCACGCAGAGAGAGAGGGGGGGGAGAGAGAGTGAGAGGGGAGAGAGAGAGAGAGAGAGTGGTGCGCAGAGATTGAGGGAGAGGAAGCAGAAGGGGGGGAGAGAGAGAGAGCACGAGAGAGGCGAGAGAGAGAGAGCAGCGAGAGGGGGGAGAGAGATGAGAGAGAGGCACGAGAAGAGAGAGGGAGAGGAGAGAGAGAGAGGAGAGAGAGGGGGGGGCAGAAAGTAGGGGGGAGTGAGAGGGGAGAGAGAGCAGAGGGAGAGAGAGAGGGGGGAGGAGAGAGAGAGAGGGGGGGGAGAGACTCAGAGAGGGGGGGGGGAGAGGAATAGTGGTGCACATGGGTTGTGAGCTGGTGGGTGGAGAGACAGAAGGCAAGGTGAAGAGAAACAGAGAGAGAGGGAGAGAGAAATGAGGAGACTGGGAGAGAGAGCGAGAGAGAGAGAGAGTGAGGACAAGAAGGATAGCGAGCGAGAGAGAGAGAGAGAGAGAGAGAGAGAGCGAGAAAAGGAACAGAGAGAGAGACAGCGACATGAGAGTTAGCTGGAATGGATCTTACTCATACTGAACTCTCTCTCTCTCTCTCTCGCTCTCTCTCTTCTCGCCCCCCTCTCGCCCTCTATCTCTCCCCCTCCCTCCCCCTCTCTCTCGCTCTCTCACGTCGCGCGTCGTTTCCAGAGCTGCCCGATGACCAGAACTACGATGAGGACTTCTCTCCCAGCTCCTCCTCCTCCGCGGCCTCCTCCACCTCCACCGGCGTCTCCGTAAGCAAGAGCAGCAAGTCTAGTCACAGGTCGAAAACAAGCGAGCGTTCGAAGGCGCCGAAAAAGTTTGCGGCCGCCTCGGAGGCGAATCCCAACAAGCCAGACACGCAGAGTCAGGTAGCGAGCGTCTATTCTTAATCTTAATTAGCACTAATTAATCTTAATGAACTTTAATTGTTACTAATTAATACTAATTAACGTAATTAATCTTAATTAATCTTAATTGCACGTCTAACGAGAACGCACACTCGCGGAAAGTTCTGCCATGCGTCCGTCGCACGTGTCTTGGAACAATTTTTGAGCCGTGAAGTCGTGGAATGCGACGATGACGTGAGATTGAATGATGTGTGTGATGTTATTATTAGTAGAGTATATGATGTGATGTTATTACCTCCGTGCAAACGGAGGTCATGCAATCGCTCGCACGGGTGTGTGTGTGTGTGTGTAGCCACCGCGTAATCGATAGCGCGTCGAGTCAGCGAGTGGCGAGTCAGCAGCAGCCACCAGTGAGCGGCGAGTCAGCCAGCGCGATCGATAGCGCGTCGAGTCAGCGAGTGGCGAGTCAGCAGCAGCCACCAGTGAGCGGCGAGTCAGCAGCAGGCGAGTCAGTCAGCAGCCGCCACCAGCGAGCACATACATGTTACATGCTCGCGGAGGTATGCACTCTCCGTGAGTGCCCTCTGTCTAGTTTACTCTTATATCGGGTGTTTGTGTGTGTGTGTGTGTGTGTGTGTTGCTAATATATAATATGTCAGGTTCGTGTTGCAGTGAGTTATATATAGGCAGGGTGCGAAATTTACGGGAGTCCGGAGTCAAATACTCCCTGATTTACTGTCGGACTCCGTGTGACTCCCTGAAAATTCTGCGATACTGACTAGTTCCTTCTGGAGCACGGCTTCGCGGAATTACCGTATTTTTCAGCTAATGTC
>NW_014578515.1:26437-29915 GCF_000485595.1 Priapulus caudatus
GCGATTTTCACCAAAAAAAAAGCGCACAAACACTAAGTCAGGTTAAACTAGACCCCCACAGCCGACATTCTTTAGCTACGAGTCTCTCAAATTCAACACCATAATTTAAATTCTCTAAACCCACGCCATTATGGCGAATCCGCCCCAACCCGAACTCCTACACTTCTACACTGCCGCTCAGCTTCCGCCACCTTCCGGCCTTAGACTATCCGGCCTAAATTCCCTGCCCCGAACTATCGCAAATACCACGCGTCTCTTCCCGCAGCTCGCTGTCGCAAACATCTGCGCCCGCTCTGGCCTCACCGCCCCACACATACTACAATAACGTAACAAACCACGTCGAAAATTATAGCCTTCCTACTTCAACAACGAAAAGGAAGCTCACGCCCGATCTGCCTCACATAACTTCCCCAACAACACCGGAAATAGAAAAGACAATGAACACAAGAAAGCTCATTTTGATACATTTGTATTTAATTGCACATCGAACTTGCGTCGAACAAAAATGTAATGAAAAATCAGTACAAAATACAGGCAAAATCTTTTGTCTCATTAAACGTTCTGAATATATAAAATATATACCTATACTACTATATATATAATCTATATTATATATTATATGTAATATAATACATATATACACGGTGTGTAACGCATGAAAATACAACCTATACAGGGGAAGAAATAACTTTGAAAACGGGGAGTCCAACCGGACACTCCCTAACCCTCAAAATAGGATCCGCAGCTAAATAAGGAGCGGCAGTCTGAGTCAAAATTAAAGATATAACAATAACCATTGTGCATATTTTTAAGATGCATTGCAGTTTGCGCGTGGCTGCCAAATTTCTTGACAGTAAGCTAAATTTGGTTGAAGAAGGTTTATGCTCTTTAAATCGTATAATTTCTATGGCATTCTGTACTGTCAGTGCGTTACATGTAACTTAATTATGCCACTGCCAGTGGCCACTGCCATAAAAGTGAGTTTAGCATCAGAACACCTGCCGTCAGGTGAGCGCTGTCGCTCTGCGGCACTTGTTTTTATGGTTGAATCCAGCAGTTTTTTTTTTTATAAACGCGCTGGTTAAATATCTGAACTACTTCACCCGCGGAGGAATGATGTGTACGAATCTTAGCGAGTAAATTGACGCTCCAGCTGATTGTAGCTTTTCGCACATGTGTTTTGCATAGCAACCGTTACTGTGCAATTGCAGGCAAACGCACGTGTTTACACCTTACTTATCATCACCAATAGTATGTGATAAAGTCGAGAGTTAACGTCGTCATCACCCGGCTTTGTTAGCCGAACAAAAACTTCTTCACGAGATAACGTACGGGAGACACGATCCCTGCTGCGCCTCCTTCGAGTTGCTGTGCATGAGAGTTTGCGGCTTGGCAACGCCACACAACGGTAAATAACGTGAAAACCATGTCCTGCAAAAGTATGATTCATGTCAAAACGAAGAAAGCTACGCGGTTTGTAATACTACTGGAAGATAGAATAAGGACCAGTGAACAAAAGAAGCGCATGTTTGTATACATTTGTATTTTTATTCACATCGAACTCGTATGACAAAAATGTAGTGAAATCAGTACCAAATCCGTGTCAAACGCCTTTGTCTCATTAACTCCTGATATATATATACATACATCTATATGCTCATACTCATATAATATGCTCGTTTATCTAATGTTTAATCATATATCTACGCATCTCGTGTATTAGTTCAGCGAATGTGCGTGTGAAACATCCTATCACATTACGTCTGGTAACTGACTTTACATCGATGGCATTCTTTCAGATTGAGGAAGAAATAGAGGAGGAGATTGAAGAGGACCTGGAAATCGAAGATATCTTGAACAGTGACATCGGAGTAAGTTTCACACCCGTAAATAGTAAAAGTTAAAAAGAAAATTCTACTTTTTTACAAAATGCAATAATTCTGTTCACTTTTAATGGTTAAATTGCTGCATCAATACTTCCTATTTTATTATGTTGTTCGATGTAAACATGCACTCGTGACTCATACATAGCCCATAGCAAGCAATTAATGTCAGGATCATAATATCAAATTGTCCAGGTTTTTTGGATTTTTAACTATTTGAGAAACAATCTTATCAGGTAAGAATATGATGATACATTTAGTCCCATTAGTTCTTACTTTTAATGTAAAAAAATGGCAACAAACAAAATTTTTACAATATACACCATAGAAAATTCATGACGTAGTCAATTTAAGCCTGCTGAGCTGAGGAGAAGGATGTTCCAGGGATGAGAATTTTCTACAGATTACACTGTTACTTTTGTACATTTGGCAGCAGCGCTGCTTGCAAAACTGATTGACTGACTGGTTTTGTGAGTGCGCATACATGTATAGATGTGTGTGTGTGTGTGCGCGCGTGTGTGTGTGTGCGCGCGTGTGTGTGTGTGTGTGTGTCTGTGTGTGTGTGCACACATACACGTATGTGCATGTGTGTGTGCGCATATACGTTTGCACGTGTGTGCGCACGTGTGTGTGTTTGCCCATTCGTTCATGTACCACAACATGATGTTGTTAACATCCTAGCCATGAGTTTGTAGCCATGGCATCTAGAGCAGGGGTTCTTAACTTGTGGTCCATGGACCCCTTTGCGGTCGGTGACTAGCGATGGGCTTCAGTGGGTCCGTGAACCAGGTGTATATTTTGTGTTAACGTGCTTATGTGCATTTTTCTGGGGAGGGGTCCGTAGCTTTAACCAGATTCTCAAAGGGGTCCATGACTCCAAAATTGACTCCATTGATCACGAATTTTCTATGGTAAAATTTGTAAAATTTTTGTTGCCATTTTTTTACATTAAAAGTAAGAACTAACGGGACTAAACGTATTGTCAAATTCTTACCTGATAAGATCAGGAGTCTATCAATCAATATTGATAGACTCCTGATAAGATTGTTTCTCAACCAAGAAATCCAAAAAACCTGGACGATTTGATATAGTAAAACAGGAAGTATAATGCAGCAATTTATAACCATAAAAAGTGAAAAGAATTACTTATATTTTGTGAAAAAGTGGAAATATTATTTTTATTTTTACTATTTACGGTGACTTAATCACTTTTTAGAACCACTGGCAGGGGTAGAAATTAATTTGAAAATTTACAGGCCCACTAGGTAAGGGATGTTACAGGCCCGCCAGGCATATTACAGGCCCGCATCATTCCCTGGATACTGCAGCATTTTTAGCTCATCTGACATAGTCAGATGCAGCTTGTAGAATCGCATGATCGTCCGTCCGTCCGTCCGTCCGAGCGTCCGTCTGTCCGTCAACAGTTGGGCACAAATCTTAACCGCTCGACGTACGGTCACGATATTCGGGACGTGGGGGGGTAATCCGAAAACGAGTTGGGATGTCGAAGCTGGGGGTCAAAGGTCAAAGGTCAAGAGGTGTAAAAGAAGGGGGAACATTCACTCCTTAACTAGAGGTATAGGGAGGAAATGCAG
>NW_014578515.1:30555-33288 GCF_000485595.1 Priapulus caudatus
TTCCACTGTTTCGGCGTGTATGTGAACACATTTGGGACTAACAGGGTTCAGGGTTTACTAGAATCCCACCACTCCACCACAGAGTCACCGCAGTAGACGTTAGATGAGCGCTGTCGCTCCGCGGCACTTGTTTTTAAATAAAAGACTGAAATTTGAAATTTTTACAATGGTTTATTTACAGTAATACAAAGAAGATATTCAGTGACTACTAATGAGCTGTCAGAATTCTCACTGTCCTCCCTGGTGTCAGAGACTCTGCTCTAGAGCAGTGTGCTCTAGCGAGAGATTGGCAGCCGGCTCTGTAACATTCTCCACTGAATTCTATTCCTTACTGCATTGCATTGTCACGCAGCTGGACGATATCACAACGGACCACACCATCTCTCAGGTCGACGGCATTGGCAACATCGACTATATGGAAGACATCTTGGAACCGCTGTCGCCATAGCGACCGACGGTCTGACCAAAGCAGGTACGCAATTTGACGCAAGTAATGAGAAGTCGACTAAATAATTTATTGCTATGGAAATGTACGGAAAACTTAAAAAAGGAAATAGGTAGTCGGTCAGTTTTTGACACACAGATTGACTGAATTATGAATGAATGCTTTTTGCCACAAGCATCCAAGCCTCAGGGATGGACCGAAAAGCAACGAGGACCGTGTATGGTCAGCATAGGGGATGCTTGGCAACATAGCGGCGACATCGCATCGTCATGGCAACTGTTTGACTGCGGGCGACATGCTGCCACGCACGCTTCTCATCACCCCATCAATGGCAACAGCGTAGCCATAGTTACGTGCAAGTGCCTTCACTTCACCATGGCAACCAAATCGCCATAACGTCGCATGCCTGACGGCGCCTTACCATAGCAACAGCTATTATTTTATTATTATACCGTCCGTGACTGTGCATAATTCGTGATCTCCGTATCGTATTTAGCACTTTTAATGTGTTCCGTGCCACAGCTAAATGACGCATGTTATTCTTTATGACATCGAGTTCGAGTGTTATTCCAGTTTATCTTTCTGTAATCTAATCTTCCCTTTATCTATTTTACCCGAGTTGTTAAATAATATATATAACTTGGCGCCACCTGTAGTCCAATTTAGATAATAACGTCATAATAATGCTTTAGGGCATAATATCAGGAGTGTGATAATATAGTCGAATAGTGTCGTATAGTCATGATATAGGAGTGTCTTCGTTATGACACTCCTCGTAATATCATGCACCGCACAGTTATTTCGCGCCAGCGGAATTTTCACGTGTTAAAATCGTGATCGATCGTGAGGCGCTCCCAGTGTCTCGGGGGGGGGGGGGTCAGCCGACAACGCTACGCTTATTATACACACGCGTTGAGTTTTTACTCGATCCTGAGCATTTATATTTTTAATCGGTATTACGAGCGTGTGAGGTCATGAGCAGAATGTGTAGATATGTGAAAGTTGCCCAGAACTGAAGAGGCGCCTGAGTTAATTGCCAGTGGATGAGTACGCCATACATAGTATATATCTATCTATCTATATATATATATATATATATATATATGAGCAAAATAATATAATATAGGTATTATACGATAATAATATGAAGAAGTATTATTAGCTCTTTATATATATATATATATATATAAATACTATATATACGTAGCACAATACAGTAGTCAGTTGACGCACACAATGTCAGAAATGTTGTAAAATTCTCGTGACTATCTCTTGTAAAACTGACGACATTTTATATACTCGCAATGTGATAACTATTTATGTTTCTCCCCCCCCCCCCTTTGGTAATGTTAGCTTCTCCTGGTTGTACGCTCACGAACGGTCGATCATTCCACGGTTCATTTTATGATATCAATAGCTAGTAATATTTAAGGTATATAAATAATAATAGAGTATTGTTAGCTCTTGTTGATATTTTACCTAGACGTGAGTTAGCATTGCGGTAGTCAACGTGTACTTTAATAACATCGTAATGATTAGGTCCTAAAAGTCAGGACTATACCGAAGACGGAGAAAGAAACAAAGTTGATCGAATCGATAGACGTGCCTTAGCGAGAGCCGTGGCTCGTTTTTTCCTGCACAGCAAAGCCACGTGCGTTAGGTGTTCCGGGCAGTTAACAGTGGATGGGGCCAGTCGTTTGAGATGCGAAGGCCTTGGGCAACTGTCCCCTCCCTTGTACCTCTTCCCTGTCCCTCCCATGCCCCTCCCCTGTCCCTGTCCCTCTCCCTATCCCTGCCCTGCTCCCCTGTCCTTCTCCCCTGCCCCCCCCCCCGCTATCTATAACCCTATAGCTTGTGGCAGCGTGAAGGGTTACACGAGTAGAACTATGAGGTAGGTAGGTAGGTAGTTATTCAGTGTGTATTGTGTGACGCGAGGCGTTAACTCTTTGTACATAGTGATGCGAGTTGTGAAATAAATTTCGTGTTTACGATACAAGTTTAGAATTGCTGCAGCTCGAATGATTTCTTTCGTATTTGGTTCTTTTTTTTTTTTACTCTTGGTTAGTTTTCCGTGTGTCAAATATCACGCCTTTTTCACCACCGTCTTTTTGCGATCTCTCGCTCGCGCGCTGTCTCTCTCTCTCTCTCTCTCTCTCTCTCCCCCTCCTCTCATCTGTATCATCTCTGCTCTCTATCTCTCATCTCTCATCTCTCATGCTCTCATCTATCTAATATAAATATCTCCCCTCTCTTCTCTCTCATCTTTTCCTCTCCTCATCTCCTCTCTC
>NW_014578515.1:34517-38286 GCF_000485595.1 Priapulus caudatus
GAGAGAGAGAGAAAGAGAGAAGAGAAGAGGAGAGTGTGGAGGAGCACAAGAGAGATGGTTGAGAGAGAGAGAGAGAGAGAGAGAGAGAGAGAGAGAGAGAGAAAGAGAGAGAAAGGGAGAGACTATATATACGGAGAATACAACACAACAGCGGTCGAACGATGACGATAGACTGGTCGCGGTCCCGTTGCCGCGCATGCGCAACGCTGCTCGACCAATATTTTGTTTTGTGAATGGCGTAGAACGCCTCGGCCAAATTCTCCCCGCTTGACTCTCTAACACACAACACACGGGACTTTTCACCCTTCTACGCAGGTTGTGAGTACTGCGGGGCGTGTGGCTTGTTGTCCGGCAGCCGTGGAAATGCAGACGACACACGACAATATGTCTACGGCTGCTGGCAGAACGAAAGAGAGAGAGAGATCGTTGATCATAGCGCCATCGCTGTGCTCCAATGGGTACTGCTGCTACAGCTGCTGATGCTGTCGCTACTGTAGGCTGTAGCTCTAAGCGTGTGTGATGGATAGTGCGTGATCTCTTTCTGCTTCGCGATCGTTACTCTGAACCGACAGCGAGAGAACTGCTGCACGACGACGAAGAAGAAGAAGAATATCTCGCCAGATTTTACGTGTTGTTGTGGTTTGGCGGCGACGCAGTTGGTGCCAGTCTATTATCAGGTTCCCCTTACCTCCTTACCACTGGCACTGGCACTAGTCAACAGGATCGCGTTTAACACATTCTTGTAGTTGTAGACGGGTTCGCACTTCCGATTGACCCCTCCCCCTGTTTGAAGTGACTGATGACAGACAGCAGTCAGCAGTTCCAGTGGCAGTGGACAGCGGGAGTTTTTATACTAGTGCCCACTGCTGAAATACTATTAGTAGTACAGTAGTACTCTAGCACTGTGTGAATACTGGCCTACCGGTAACTACTACTAGTACTAGTACTACTAGTACAAGTAGTAATACTACTACTACTACTACTACTAGAACCGGTACTGTAACAGTACTGCCAGTGCTACAGCTGGAATACTATCACTACTCTCTATCAGTGTGTTGATATCGGTAACTATTTACTAGTATTGTAGTACTACTGCATACTGCTTACAATTGGAGTACAACGAACTAGTACTCTAACACTGTGTGAATACTAGTAACTACTACTAGTATTGTAGTATTACTGCTTACTGCTACAACTGTAGTACAACTAACTTACTCTAACACTGTGAATACTAGTACTGCATTACTGCATATTGGTAGCTACGCTGTTATTGGTCACTTGCTTGGTACGAACAGTGATTTGACGAATCGCACGACGCGAAACTCTCCGCCGATGGAACGACGCGAGTGAGCGAGTTAACACGTCTGTCCTCGCCACCGCCGTCGTGGATTTGAGAACGTGCGACTTCTAATCGCCCGCCAGGGGGCGCCGCCGGCGATCGGATGCCTGTCGTCCGGTGATACAGCCGCTCGCCGCCGCGATAGGGGGCGCCGCCATTCGCGTCCCTCCGACGCCGCTTACGTACGGCCGCTAGTAGGCGCCACCGCTCGAGGGTGTTACCGCTAAAGGGTGCTGCCACTAGAAGGCGCTGTCACTAGAGAGTGCTGCCGCTAGAGGGCGCCACTGCTAGAGGGGCGCTGTCGCTAGAGAGTGCTGCCGCTATAGGGCGCCACTGCTAGAGGGCGCTGTCGCTAGAGGGTGCTGTTGCTAGATCGCGCCGCCGCTAGAGGGGCGCCGCCACCACCGCCACTAGAGGGGCGTCTCTGCCTCCGTCACTAGAGGGCGACATGCATCTGTACTTTGAGAAGAACGAGCACGCGCGCAGTGACTGCTCCGTGCTGTCGCTGTCCTGGATGGGGAAGGTTCCCGACGACTCCCCGGACGACTCCGGATGGAAGCTCGACCGCTCCAACTACTACCAGGTGTGTGTGGGGTCGCTCAGAGGTCGCGTGCGTGAGGTCGTGCACGGGGTCGCACAAAGGTCACATGCGAGGTTGCACAGAGGTCGCCCAGAAGGTCGTACAGAGGTCGCACGCGGGGTCGCGCAGAGGTCGCAGAAAGTTGTGGGGGGTCGCAAACAGTTCTGGGGGGGTTGCAGAAAGTTGTGGTGGTGGTCGTGAAATGTCATGCATGCGAGAGAAAGCGAGGGTGAGAGTGCTGAGGAGGAGGTGCAGGGGGAGGAAGAGGAGGAGGAGGTGCAGGGGGAGGAAGAGGAGGAGGAGGAGTGGAGGTGCAGGAAGAGGAGGGGGAGGAGGAGAAGGAGGTGCAGGAAGAGGAGGAGGAGGAGAAGGTGCAGGAAGAGGAAGTGGAGGAGGAGGAGGAGGAGGTGCAGGAAGAGGAGGAGGAGGAGAAGGAGGAGGAGGTGCAGGAAGAGGAGGAGGAGGAGGAGGTGCAGGAAGAGGAGGAGGGGGAAGCGGAGGAGGATGAAGAGGTCGGGAAAGGTCGTGCCAGGTCGCAGGGACCGAGGAATGTGGGGGGTCACGTAAGTCACTTGAGTGGTCGAGAAATTTCACAGGGAGACTTGAAAGTTCCCGAAGGTCTCGGCCATTGTGAAGGTCACGAAAGGTTGCAGGGTTACGAAAGGTCACTTGGGTTGCTGTCAAGCACCGGGGCTTCAGGTCGTCGATCGATTGCCTGTCATCGATTGACGATTGATTGGTTGATTGATTCATTAATCCTGACCCTGACCACAACCATGATCCTAACCCTTAGTACCATAACTCCAACTCTGACATTGACCTTAACCCTGACCCTACCCCTATCCGTAATCTTAAGTTAATCCTGAACCTTGATGTGCATTATAAGGTATAATATCGCAAAAATGAGTACATTGTTACTCTCATCTTCGAGGCTTGAAAGAAAGAGAGCGGTCGGCGTGATTTTTTTCCCTAGGATAATCAAGAACATAGGGCTCTAGTGAGCGCTGCCATTGGTTGAGCTTGTTTCGTCGCTCAATGATGTCACAGTGTCGTCATATTCATAGCACATCCATAATCCATAATTCCAATAATCCTGAATAGCCGAACGCGTAGAGCACGAACGCCACGGATGAAAGGTCGTTGGATCGAATCCCATCTGGTTTTTAATTATTTTCCTGTTTTCTGTATTTCTTTATCCATTTAACAATTTTTTTACAATTAACGCAAATATTTACATGATTTATTTACAACAATTTAATAACAACAATTAATTTTTACAATGTTTGTTCAAGTAAAAATTTAATTTTTTATATATTTTTTTAAATAGGGTTAGGTTTAGGGTCACAATGCACCATAAAACAAGAGTTTGAGGCACGTGATTTGTATCAAGCAAAGGCAGCGCTCACTAGACTGACTAGAGCCCTATGTTCTTGATTATCCTAGGAAAAAAAATCACGCGAGCGGTCAAGAGACAAGGGGAGAGAGAGGCACTCAGCGGCGATAGAGAGATAGAGAGAGGGGGAAGAGAGAGAGATAGAGGGAGGAAGAGTGAGTGAGAGCATGTGTGAGAAACAAAGAGAGTGCGCGAGAGAGATAGAGAGAGCGCACAAGAGAGAAAGCGAGACAGAGCACTCACGCGCGAGAGAAAGCGAGGGTGAGGAAGAAGAAGAAGAGAGAGGGAGAGAAAGTGAGAGAAAGTGAGAGAAAGTGAGAGACAGAGAGAGAGAGAGAGAGAGAGAGAGAGAGAGAGAGAGAGAGAGGAGGAGGAGAAGAGAGAGAGCGAGCGAGCGAGCGAGTGAGAAATCGAGGGTGAGGAAGAAGAAGAAGAGAGAGGGAGAGAAAGTGAGAGA
>NW_014578515.1:43632-47303 GCF_000485595.1 Priapulus caudatus
AATGCAAATACGCAACTTTTTCAGGGTGGCAGCACGGTCGCGGGTGTCATGGCGCAATTCAAATTTTCGTAGCGTTGATGTGTAAATAATTAATTAAGTATCTGGTGACAAATACATGTGGGTATAGACGATTTGTTATACAGTAAGTACAGTTGTATGCAGTAAAATCCTAGAGGCTACTGTCCCTTTAAGCCTCCCGATCCAGACGTAAGCCTCCCGATCGCGCTCGGGTCAGATAGTGTGCGGCTAGCATTAAATGCTTGTTAGCCTTTTGGTTTGATGGCTAGCTTGCTGGCTTGCTGGTCTATTGGCTTGCTAGCTTGCTGGCTTGCTGGTTTATTGGCTTGCTAGCTTGCAGGCTTAAAGCCACAATATGCGCATCTACACACTAATTTCTCCAGTACTAGACTAGCAAATAGTGTCATTCATAATCATACTACCTTATGACAAAATAAACTCTAGTTCCTCCCATTTCACTGCGCGTTGTCTTATAAAATGTATTTGAAAATACCTCCAATGTCGTTCAAATTCTCTGATGTTGTTGACACTTTTGCGTTGCTCTGCCAAGAAACCGTACAGCGGGTGTAGCAAAGATTTCTACGGCCCGTGTGCGTTTTTCGCTCGCACGCTGCTAGCGCTTTTATGCTCAAAATATGCTAATGTGTTACAAAAGTGTTTCAAAAGGTTCCAAAATAATTTTTGTTCTTTTTTTCTTAAACCATTACTATTGTCTATTCATTAGTTAGGATAACTATCTTTCAGGTCTCAGTGGACTAAAATCAGCTGCATTCTGGTGGTCCTGTAAATTTTATGTTTTTTAGTCTAAATTGACATTAACGTATGTTTCCTTAGTCTTCCTTAATAGAGGCTATATTGTCCCTTTAATTGTATGTTATCATTCGCGATATCATGCCTAAAATCAATACGTTATTCTCAGAGTTTATTACGCTGCCTATTATTACTTTTCCAATAGCCATTGATGTTACATACAGGGGCGGATTCAGGGGGGGGGATGCGCACCCCCACCCCTTCCTATGCAAAGTGCCCTTTTTGCAAAAGTTGCCTTATTAAAAAAACGGTATGTTTTGCCGCTCGGCCTGTATCTGACAAGTATTTCACTCAGCCGGACTCGATCAAGCCCTCGTTTTTCTTAGAATATATATATATTGGTCGGGACCTGGAGTCGGACCATGGAGTCGATCCTGGAGCTGTCGGGCCATACCATGCTCAAATCCAAAACCGAAAATCTAGGTCCAAAACTAACCGCTGCCTTTCTTAAAATGATGTTAGCAATACATTGGCGGCGCCATGCAGCATGGCGCCACTGTACGGTCGCCTGTATAGATGCACTGGACGAGTTATATTATATCGCATGATTATATTGCCAAATGCACGCATTTCAATCAGCTACGCCAAAAAGCTCACATTAATAACTTATGGACCGAAAACCCATATATGTGAAATTCATGAATTTAAAAAGTAAATTTTTTTTAAATAATCTGATAGTTCTGTGTAACCTAATTGTAAATTCATTTTTGTAAGTTTATGCCATTGCTTGTAAATATAATATGTACATGTTTTCCTCTGATACCTTATACAAGGTTTTGAGAGTAATAAGGAAATACAATACAATACAATACAATACAATACAATACAATACAATACAATTGACATAAATTACAAAAACATTCCTTCGTACAACAATGGGCCAGGAGAGGTTGGCATCCTGTTCCTTGATTAGCTTGCACCACAGTCTCAGCCTTTCTCTTTCAACGAAGGACGTTTGCGATAGATTTATCCGTTTGCATAAGAGAAGAATGTTCGCAAACAGTGTGGTTTTTGAGTAAATTTGTATTCCACTTTTGTCATCATATCACAAATAAAATGTTGGCAACACAAGTTTTCAGTAAAAAACAATTTTTTTTCCAACTAGGAAATACATGGTATCATTCCCAGATGCCAGGAAAACGCATCTAAGCGCTTTAATTTTCTAATTTTCTGCAAGTGGGGGCGAATACAAGGGGCATTACAAGTGGGGGCGTAAGGGGCTTAAAGTTGTAGTGCCTTTTTACAAAGGTTGCACCCCCTCCTTCCTAAAATCCTGGATCCGCCCTGACATACACTGCAGTTCACAATAGTACAACTATCTAAGGTAGCTAGTGGGGGTTAAAAATATTTTCTTTAATAATGAATATAAGTACTTTAATATCATATCATTGTTCCCCTGGCATCCAACCATAGCAAAAAAATGTTGATTTCATAATTATGCAAATTAGCATTGCCATGGCAACCAATTAACCTCATTTTGGACCCTATTCATATTTTCCACCATAAAATTACTAAACAACATCATAAACTTAAAAGAAAACTATAAATCAGTTTATTAGACCAACCTAAAGGAGTTAAACTAAAAAAAAGTGTTACAAAATATACATTGGCCCGCCTAGGACCCCAAATTATTAAATATTCATTTTGGCCGAGCTCATTATATATGCATAACAGTTGTTGCACCACAAGTTATAAAGATATATGATAACTGTTTAGTTTAAGTCCTAGATATATATATTGAGCATAAACAGTGCAAATTTCAAGGGATTTGAACTAAAGATAACAAAATGACAGCAGAAAGGGTGCAGCAGAAAGGTCGGAATTTAACATTTGATAAAAACAACGATTTGACCGGTACAGCAAAACCATATGCAGATTCTAGGACATCAGTGTTCATCCGACAAGATATTGGAGACTGACATTCTGGACAACGGCCATATTTTGTCATTAATTCATTAAATATAGTCATGTCATACAAACAGAAGCTATTAACAGAATCACTGGGAATGTCTTTTGTAGAGTTAAGTTCAATGGAAAAATTTAATTTACGTTTTGATGCATGTTAATTTTCACTTCCGGGTTCACAAATATTAGTGAACCTGTTGCCATAAAATCGTCTCTTCTTGTTGTTGTTGTTTTTGTTGTTGTTGTTGTTGTTGTTGTTGTTGTTATTCGTTTATCCTCCTGCTTCACGAGGTCATGGTCACAATGTATACCCTCTTTGTATCGTTAGCTACCAGTGTTTCCTCATAGTAATTGGTTGTTGTTGTTTTTTAAATTTGTAACAACGGAGTGTCTGTGGCTAGATTACTGGGATGGACTCAGACAGGAATCTGGAGAGGGCCTGTTTGATGGTGGCATCCATCTCTGGTGTTAGATTCCTGTTTTCCCCAGTAAGGGTGGCAATGTCAATTGTCCGATGGCTTGGGTTGGTGTTGGTCTTCACATACCCCAGATCGATCGTGTCAGTCATCTTCTCCCTGCTAACCCTGAGTCGTGAGCAATGTAATAACTTGTGTTCCACGGTCTCATTGGCAAGGCCACAGTCGCATAGGGGACTATCACTTGCCCCGATCTTGAACATGTGGGCTTTCAGTTTAGTGTGTCCAGTTTTAATCCTGTTGAGCTTGGTTTCTGTTCTGCGATTGGTGAGGCTGCGAACGCTGCTTATGTTAACCTTTGGCTCCAGATGATGAAAGTACCTGCCTGTTACAGAGCTGTCCCATGAACACTGCCATCGTTTCTTGATTTCTCCTTTGGCTTCGGAGAAGGAAAGTGGAGAGTGGTCTTCAGATTTAACCTTTTCCGCGGCCTCGAGGGCTGCCCGTTTCGCTTCTTTGTCT
>NW_014578515.1:47313-55336 GCF_000485595.1 Priapulus caudatus
CATATTTCTTAGAGAAAAGGTCGGCAGGAATAAAAAAATATATAGATTTTCAATTTATTTATTTTTTGCTTGGAAATTTGGGTTGAGCCAAGTTCTGTAAACCAACAAAATAAAAAATTATTGCCTTTACTCTTTCTTGGATGTTTGAGGTAAGTGTTGTGAAATTGTTGTTTTGTTGGGGGGCCGTGACAGTGAGAATGGCGCTTTGGCAGTCCGAGAAGATTCTGAGTTTTGATATGGTGTGGAGTGCAGAGTAGTTGATTGCGAAGTCCATTGCGAGGAATATTGCGTGAAGTTCTCCGTGATAGCTGCTGCTTTTACACGAGATAGCCTTTCGGATGGCGATGGCTTGGCTGTTGATGCCATTCGCGTAGACGATGGCTGCCTCCCCACAGGGTCCAGGATTCCCGGTTTAACAAGTCTTCTTGGTTTTAACATTGTTGTACTTCGGCATATTTGACGCTAAATATGTCTTTAATATGTACTTACATATTTTAAACTGATAATTTAGTCACTAATATGCGGATATAACGTAGATGACGACGGATATAACGTAGATGACGACGGATATTTGCAAGAGATTATAAAAACTTACATGATCAGACGAGGATACCATTTTTACAATGCACCCTGGGATAACACCGATTGACTGCTATGCTGCTAATTTTGCCTGTAAGATGGCAGCACATCCTAGTGATGAGCTGAGAAGCAAAAAATTCATATTTTCTTATTGCAACAAATTGATTTAGGTGATTAAATTCACTTCCGAGATGCTACTTCCGATTTAAAATCACATTACAAATGTAAAATGTTTTTAGACCTGTTTAGAGTATAGATATAAGCAAGTATTGTTGAAAAATGGAAAGGAAACATACTAAAATAATTAGTAGAGTTAAAAAAATTTTAAAGTCATATTTTGAAAAATTGCTAGTTTCAACCCCCACTAGCTACCAATGTAAACGACTATATTCTCTGCTCAACACCCGTAGCAACATGTGACGTCACCTAACTGATTCGGGGCGAAATTGCTTGGCAAACAATTCGGCGTTGGCGCCAGATTACCAGATTTCGCACCTCTTTCTTGTGGGTTTTAAGCAAACGCGCAGTGAAATGGGAGGAACTGGAGTTTATTTTGTCATAATAGGTAGTGTGATTATGCATGTAACGTGACGAAGTATTTGCCAGTCTAGTAGAGAGAGAGAGAGAGAATGGGGGGAGAGGGGAGAGAGAATAGAGCGGGGAGGAAGGTAGAGGAAGGCGTGAGGGGGTGCTGAGACAGAGAGGAATGGGGAGAGAGGGAGGGAGGGGGAAGGGAGATGGGAAGAAGGGAGCGGGTGAAAAGAGGGAGAGAGGATGATACTGAGAGACCTGGTAAGGGAAGGCACGAGAGCGATTGCAAGGGACCATATGCAAATATTCGTCACTGCTCTGCTGAATCTCCCTCTGACATCGGTCCCTCTGCTTCGGTCGCCACCACTGTCCTCTGCTGTGCCCGTTCTCTGCTTCTCCCCCCGCCCTCCCGCCTGCCGGCGGTCTTCTGCTGCTCTCTCTCTCCTCTCTGGTCCAGATATGATTCTTTCTCCTTTAAATCTTCTAATCTCTCTCTCTCTCCCTCTCTCTGCTCTGGTCTCTGTCGGCCTCTGATCAATCATCTCTCCCCCCCTCTCTCTCTCTTCTCTCGTCTCTCTCTCTCACACTTTTGCTCGCTATCGTTTCTCCCCCTCTCTCTCTCAGCTCTCCAATCTCTCGTCTCTGCTGTGTCTGTGTCTCTAGCCTCTTCAATCTCTCTCCCCCCCCTCTCTCTACTCTCTCTCGGTCTCTCACTCTTGTTCTCTCTCCCTCGTCGTCTCCTCCCTCGTCTCTGCTCTCTCTCGTGTCTGTCTCGTGCTGTCTGTATCTCATGCGTCTGTCTTCTAATCTCCGCTCTCTTTCTTCGTTATCTCTCGTCCCCCATCTTCTCTCTCTCGGCTCTGGTCGCCGGCCCGCCTCGTGGCCGCGCCGCCGGGGTGCGTCATGGCTCGCGTCGCTTGCCTCTCTGTTAATTGCGGTTGTGTGTACCCTTCGGAAGGGGGCAGACCTTATAAAAAACAACTCGCTTATAATCAAGTCATCCGGATCGAGATATCGTGTAGAGCTGTCGGGCCTGCGATGGCTCTCCGTCGACTGCGAGCCGGCCTGCGTCCCCTTGCGTCATCGCGCTATGGACAGTCTATTTTTCTATAACAACCCGTGCCAAACCAACGGGGCGGTGCGCGTGTCGCTGCTAAGACACGACGTCAGGATGAAGTAAATGAACGACAGAGGGGAATGACAGGCCGTTGGGATGCACAAACGATAGGACCCACGGTTGAATGAACTACATTGGAACAAAAGAACGGGATGAACTAACAGCGTATCACGAGGCCCACGAACGATGGCATGAAAGTTAATCTATTAAAACTTATATTATTTTGATCTATATATAAGTATAATATAGTTTATGATATTATTTTTGATATATTATAGTTATATTTATATTAAGCTATGAGTGAAGATAGATATACTCTCAACTTCTGGTGTCTTTCCTGTTCCCTCTTTCCTTCCTTCCACCTCTCCCTCCCCTGCCCGTCTCCCCGGACCCGGCGTCCCTCTCCACCGTTCCCTCCACTCTCCTTCCGCTTCTCTCGGTCTTCCCCGTCTTCCACCACCAGATTCCTTTCGCCTCTCTGCGGCCCCGCGCCCGACCCCGCTTTCCTATCCCCCTTGCCCTCTCGACCTTCTTTCATTCCTTCTCTCTCTTCCCCTTCTCCACCACAATTCCTTCCTCTCTCCCCCGCCGCTACTCCATTCCTCCTCCTCTTCCCCCTCTCTTTCTCTCCTTCCTCTCTCCCCGCGCCTGTGTGGGGTCCGCTCCGCTCTGCCCCCCACTCCTCCTTCCACCCTCCTCCCCGCCCCACCCTCTTCCACCTCTCTCCTCTCTCTTTCTCTTTCCCCGCGCTGGCTCCCTCTGGCTCTGCCCCTGCGTTCCCGCCTCGTCTGACCCTTGCGCCTCTCGTGTATCCTCTCTCCCCTGGCGCTCTCTGCTTCTCGCTTCCCGCTCCTATCCCTCCTCTCTGTCTCTCTCTCTCTTCTCTTCTCTCTCTCTTCTCTCCCTCCGGCGCTCCTCTCTCTCCAACCTGCCGCTCTCTCCTCTCTCCCCTGCGCTCGCTCCTCCTCACCGCTTCGCTATCCCTCTCTCTCTCTCTCTTCCTCTTCTCCCCGCCGCCTCCCGCGCCTCTTCTCCCTTCCGTCCCTCTCTATCCTCGCTGCCCCGCCGCCTCCCTCTCCTCTTCCCATCTGTCTCCCTCTCCCCTGCCGCTCCCTCTCTTTCCCCTTGCGCGTCGCGCCCTGCGGCTGCTGCGGTACTTGCTGCTGCTGCTGCCTGCTGGCTGCTCCTGCGTGCTGCTGCTGCTGCCGGCGGCTTGCTGCGGCTGCTGCCTGCTGCTGCCCTGCTGCGGCTGCCTTGCGGCCTGCTGCCGGGCTGCGAGGATTGGATCGATTCATGATTACGCCTAATGCAATTCATTTTTACGTGCGATCGGTCGTCGTTGCCGCTTTGTTTGCGCGTGTAACAGGCTGCGTGCGGGCCGGAGAGGGGGAGAGCGTGGAGTGTGTGCGGTGCGGGGGGCAGGGGGCGGAGGTGCGCCGGGCGGTGAGGAGGCGGAGAGGTCGTGGTGATGGGAGAGGGCGGGCAGAGTGTGGATGGCGATAAGGGGAGAGGGCCGTTCAGACCCTGGGCAGGAGAGGTAGTGGATGGGACCCGAGGAGGATGACGGGGGGAAGGCCTGCTGAAGGGGACGGAGAGGTGTCGGAGAGTGAGAGGTGTGGATGGGCGAACGTGCCTGAGAGGGGGGGGGGAAAAGTGCAGAAAAAGAGGGCGATTAGGGGGAAGGAGAGAACGGAGAGAGGGAGAGAGGGGAGTAGAGAAGGGCGAGGGGAGAGCGCGTGTGGATAGGAGGAGAGTGTGGATGGGAGGAGCGCGGTGATAGGTGCGTGCGGGGGAGAGGGCCGAGATGGGCGAGAGGGGTGGAGGGATTGCTGATGGGAGAGGGGGAGAGGCCAGTGATGATGGCGAGAGGGGGAGAGGTGGGATGGGACACCGGTCCAGGGAGCGGTGTGCGATGGCGATAAGGGGAGAGTGTTGGATGGGAGATGGGCGAGAGCCGTCACAGGTGACCTTCCACCACGCCGCACGCCACACGGATGGGAGTGAGAGGTGTGGATGGGCAGAGGAGGAGAGGTGTGAAGGGCAGAGGTGCTGGAGGTGAGGAGAGGAAGAGACTGTGTGGACTGGGGGCGGAGGGGGAGGGGGAGGGGAGAGGCCGAAAAGAGTGGAGAGGGAAGATAGGGAGTAGAGAAAGGGGAGGGGGAGAGATGTGGGATGCGAAGAAGGGAAAAAGAGAGCAGAGAGAGAGCGGAGATAGAGAAGGGCAGAAGGCATAGCGGAAAGAGAGATATCGAGGAGAGGGGGAGAGATGGGAATTGTCTTAGTAAGTATCACGCCAATGCAGCTGATTGCCGCTGCTACAGCTGCAGAAGAAAAGCAAGTAGGAGCGAGGACGGAGCAGAAGGAGAAAGAGTGTTAAAGGCGTGTTAGGAGGGGGAGGAGGGGAGGAGGGAGGGAGGAGGAGGGACGGAGGAGTCGCAGGAGCGAGCGAGGAAATGCGTAGGTGTGGAAGTGGGGTAGGAGTAGAGT
This sequence comes from Priapulus caudatus, assembly GCF_000485595.1. NCBI lineage: Eukaryota > Metazoa > Priapulida > Priapulimorpha > Priapulimorphida > Priapulidae > Priapulus > Priapulus caudatus. The sequence goes on from NW_014578515.1 coordinate 52,028, forward strand.
AGTAGGAGGAGGAGGAGTGGGTTTTACGCGAAGGAGGAGTTAGGGGAGGAGGAGTGGATGTTGGCCGGAGGAGGCAGGAGGATGTGGTGTGGCGGGAGGAGGAGGAGAGTGGGTGCTTGGCGGAGGGAGGAGGAGGAGTGGGGTGTTGGCGGAGGGAGGAGGAGGAGTGGGCGTGTTTGGCGGAGTCACGAGAGAGAGGCAGGACAGTGGTGTGGCGGAGGAGAGAGAGGATGGACAGTGGTGTTGGCGAGAGGAGGAGGAGTGAGTGGTGTGGTCGGAGGAGGAGTAGGAGGATGAGGAGGAACATGGCGCCTAGGGTTGGAGGGGTGTAGGCGGTTTGAGGCGGTGAAAGAAGAGAGAGGTATTGAGGCGGGGTCTCGTGTGGGAGGAGGAGGCACAGGAGGAGAAGGCTCCATTTAATAGTAAGAGGGTTTTCGTTAATCTGGCGTGAACGCGGGGGCGCAGCTTCCGGGACCGTTGTCACAGAAACATCCGGTAAACACTCATTAAGATCGTAAGCATCAAAGGAATCGTCTGCGTCAGCGGGTCCCTGGCTCTGTGTGTGTGCTATGTGTGTGTGTGTGTGTGTGTGTGTGGTGTGTGTGTGTTGTGTGTGTGTTGTTGTGTTGTCCTCTCCTCTCTCTCTCTCTCTCTCTTCATCTTCTCTCTCTCTCTCTCTCTCTCTCTCTCTCTCTCTCTCTCTCCCTCTCGTCTCTCTCTCGCCTCTCTCTCTCTCTCATCTATCTATCTATCTCTTTCTCTCTCCTCTCTCTCTCTCTCTCTGCTCTCTCTCTGCTGTCTTCTCTCGTCTCTCCGCTCTCTCTCTTCTCTCTCTCTCTCTCTCTCGTCTCTCTCTCTCTCTCTGCCTCCTCTGCTCTGCTCTCTGTCTGTCTCTCTCTTCTCTCTCTCTCCGCCCCTCTCGCTCTCTCACTCTCTCTCTCTCTCTTTCTCTCTCTCTCTTCTCTCTCTCTCGCTCTCTATCTCATCTCTCTCTCTCTCTCTCTCTCTCTCTTCCTCTCTCTCGCCCTCGCTCTCTCGCTCTCTCTCCCTTTCTCTCTCTCTCTCTTCTCTCTCTCTCTCTCTCTCTCTCTCTCTCTCTCTCTCTCTCGCTCTCTCTTTCGTCTCTCTCTCCCTCTCTCTCTTCTCTCTCTCTCGTCTGCGTCCTGCTCTCTCCTTCTCGTTTCCTCCTCCTCTCTCTCTTCTCTCTCTCTCTCTCTCTCTGTCTGTCGGTCGGTCTCTCTGCCTCTCTCTCTCTCTCTCGCTCTCTCTCTCTCTATCTCTATCTTCTATCTCTCTCTCTCTCTTCTCTCTCTTCTCTCTCTCTTCTCTCTCTCTCTCTCAAAGTCGTGCTCCTGCTGCTCTCTCTCGGGGTGGGGGGTGGGGGGTCTGCTCTCTCGTCGTGATGCGTATCTGATCGGTCTGGTTCTCGCTGCTCTCTCTGTCTCTCTCTCTGTGCTTCTCTCTTCTCTCTCTCTCTTCTCTCTCTCTCTCTCTCTCTCTTCTCTCTCTCTCTCTCTCTCTCCTTCTTCCTCTCTCTTTCTGCCTCTCTGTCTGCCTCTCTGTCTGTTCTCTGCTCTATTCTCTCTCTCTCCCCCCTCTCTCTCTCTCACTCTAGCTTCTCTCTCTCTCTCTCTCTTCTCTCTCTCTCTGCCTCCCACCCTTCCGGTGGCGGTTGGGGTGGGGGATGGCCGTGGGTGCGTGGGTCTTAGAAGCGGGGTGGCGAATAGTGGTGGAGTGCGCGTGGGATTAATCAGCGTGCTGCTGTGTATATATGTGTGTGTGTGTCGGTGGTGTTGTGCGCTGCGTGCGTCGCTGTGCGTTGCGTAGCGTGCGTCGCTGCTGTGTGTGTGTGTGTGTGTGGGGTGTGTGTGTATGTGGTGTGTGTGTTTGTGTGTGCGCCTGCGCGCGCGCGTGCGTCTGTGCGTGTGGCGTATGCGTGTGCGTTGTGCGTGTCGTATGCGTGTGCGTGTGCTGGCCATGGTGCGTCGTGTGTGGCGTGTGTGTGTGTGTGTGAGTGTGTGTGGCGCGCGTGTGTGTGTGTGTGTGTGTGGCGCAGGTGTTACAGTCTTGTCACCACCTCCCTCCCTCTAGTGCGTGGCATCGTCCTTCCTTCTCTAGCCGGCAGCCAGTGTTGCCGTGGCGAGGGAGGGAACGGGGGAGCGACCCGACATTTGCAGAACGTTTCATACCGATTTTCTTTTCATGATATTACGGCGTTGGATTATAGCATTATCTTCGCAGAAGGAAATTTTCTTCTCGAACTGTCGAGAACTGGAAAGCGTGCGTTTCAATGTCGTGGAAACGTCGCCAATGTTAGATAATAGACTGTTGGTAGATATGCAGGGGGGTGGTGCAGTGAATACTGCTGTCCCTCTTAGCATCATCTGTTAGCAGCATCTCTTAGCATTTATCTGTTAGCAGCATCTCTTAGCATTAATCTGTTAGCAGCATCTCTTAGCAGCATCTGTTAGTAGTATCTCTTAGCAGCATCTCTTAGCATTTATCTCTTAGCAGCATCTGTTAGCAGCATCTGTTAGCAGCATCTGTTAGCAGCATCTGTTAGCATAATCTGTTAGCAGCATCTGTTAGCAGCATCTCTTAACATTTATCGGTTAGCATCATCTCTTAGCATTTATCGCTTAGCAGCATCTCTTAGCAGCATCTCTTAGCATTTATCTGTTAGCAGCATCTCTTAGCATTTATCTGTTAGCAGCATCTCTTAGCATTTATCGCTTAGCAGCATCTCTTAGCAGCATCTCTTAGCAGCATCTCTTAGCAGCATCTCTTAGCATAATCTGTTAGCAGCATTTCTTAGCAGCATCCCTTAGCAGCATCTGTTAGCAGCATCTCTTAGCAGCATCTCTTAGCAGCATCTCTTAGCATTTATCTGTTAGCAGCATCTCTTAGCATTTATCTCTTCGCAGCATCTCTTAGCATTAATCTGTTAGCAGCATCTGTTAGCAGCATCTCTTAGCAGCATCTGTTAGCAGTATCTCTTAGCAGCATCTCTTAGCATTTATCTGTTAGCAGCATCTGTTAGCATAATCTGTTAGCAGCATCTGTTAGCAGCATCTCTTAACATTTATCGGTTAGCAGCATCTCTTAGCATTTATCTGTTAGCAGCATCTCTTAGCATTTATCGCTTAGCAGCATCTCTTAGCAGCATCTCTTAGCATAATCTGTTAGCAGCATTTCTTAGCAGCATCCCTTAGCAGCATCTCTTAGCAGCATCTCTTAGCATCATCTCTTAGCATTTATCTGTTAGCAGCATCTCTTAGCATTTATCTGTTAGCAGCATCTCTTAGCATT
>NW_014578515.1:57531-60777 GCF_000485595.1 Priapulus caudatus
TGTCTCTGCCTCTTCAATCTCTCTCCCCCCCCTCTCTCTCTCTCTCTCTCTCACTATTTCTCTCTCCCTCTCTCTCTCTCTCTCTCTCTCTCTCACACTTTCTCGCTATCTTTCTCCCCTCTCTCTCTCACTCTCCAATCTCTCTCTCTCTGTGTCTGTCTCTGCCTCTTCAATCTCTCTCCCCCCCCTCTCTCTCTCTCTCTCTCTCTCACTCTTTCTCTCTCCCTCTCTCTCTCTCTCTCTCTCTGTCTGTCTCTGCCTCTTATCTCTGCGTCTGTTTCTATCTCCCTCTCTTTCTTTATCTCTCTCCCCCATCTCTCTCTCTCGCTCTCCCGTCCATGGCTTCGTCGTTCTCCTGTAATTGCGGTTGTGATTCGAGGCAACCTTATAAAAAACAACTCGCTTAAAATCAGTCAGTCCGATCAATCGTGTAGACTGTCGCCTGCGTGGCTCTCGCGACTGCGACCGCCTGCGTCTGCGATCCGTAGTGACAGTCTATGTTTCTATAACAACCCGTGCCAAACGGGGCGCGTGTCGTGCAAGAACGAACGATGGATGAAGTAATGAACGAAGGAATGACAGATGAACAAACGAAGGAACGGTGAATGAACTAATGAACAAAAGAACGATGAACTAACAACGTAACGAACGAACGATGGATGAAGTAATGTATTAAAACTTATATTATTATTATTATTATATATAAGTATAATATAGTTATATATGATATATGATATATATAGTTATATATATATTAAGTATATGAAGTTAATATATTAACTTCTGTGTCTTCCTTTCCCTTTCTTCCTTCCACCTCTCCCTCCCCTTTGCCGCTCCCTTCCACCGTTCCCTTCCACCTCTTCCTTCCTTCTCTCTCTTCCCCGTCTCCACCACCAATTCCTTCCCTCTCTCCCCCGCCGCCCCTACCATCCCCCTTTCCCTTCCACCTCTTCATTCCTTCTCTCTCTTCCCCTTCTCCACCACCAATTCCTTTCCTCTCTCCCCCGCCGCTACTCCATTCCTCCTCCTCTTCCCCCTCTCTTTCTCTCTTCCTCACATACACACACACAGAGCCACGGGACGCCGCTGACGCAGACGATTCTTTATGCTTACGAGTTTATGAGTGTTTACGATGTTTGCTGACAACGGGTTCCCGGAAGCTGCGCCCGCGTTCACGCCAGAATTAAACAAACCCTTTACATTAAATGCACCTTTCTCCTCCTCCTCCTCCTCCACACCGCCTCCAATACCTCCTCCTCTTCTTTCACCGCCTCAAACGCCTACACCACCTCCAACACCTACGCCATTTCCTCCTCTCCTCTATCCTCCCGCACCCTTCCTCCTCCTCGCCAACACCACTCCTCCTCCTCCTCCGCCAACACCCACTCCTCCTCCTCCTCCGCCAACACCCACTCTCCTCTCCTCCGCCAGAACACACCACTCCTCCGTCCTCCTCCGCCAACACCACCCTCCTCCTCCTCCTGCCGCCAACACCCACTCCTCCTCCTCCTCCGCCAACATCCACTCCTCCTCCTACTCCTCCTTCGCCAAAACCCACTCCTGCCTCCTGCCTACTCCTCCTACTCCTACACCACCTTCCACACCTACGCCATATTCCTCCTCCTCCTCCTCCTCCTCCTCCTCCTCCTCCCCTCCTCCTCCCCTCCTCCCCTCCTACACCGCCTTTAACACTCTTTCTCCTTCTCCTCCGCCTCCTCCTACTGCTTTTCTTCTGCCACTGTAGCAGCGGCATCAGGCTGCATTGCGCGTGATACTTACTAAACGACACTTCCCCCATCTCCCCCTCCCCCTCTCCTCATATCCTCTCTTCTCCGCTATCCTCTCCCCTTCTCTACTCCTCTCTCTCTCTCTCTTTCCCCTTCTCCATCCACATCTCTCCCCCTCCCCTTCTCTACTCCCTATCCTTCCCTCTCCACTCTTTTTTCGCCCTCTCCCCTCCCGCCTTCTCCCCCTCGCCCATGCCACACAGGTCCTCCTCTCCTCACCTCCACACTCTCCCTTCTCACACCTCTCCTCCTCTCCCATCCACACCTCTCACCTCCACACCTGTCCTCCCTCTAACACCTGTGACCTCTCCCATCTCCCATCGCACACCTCTCCCCTTATCCCATCCACACCGCTCCCCCTCTCCATCCACACCTCTCCCCCTCTCCATCCACGCCTCTCCCCCTCTCCCATCCACATCCCTCCCCTCTCCCCCTCTCCCCTCTCCCGCACGCACCTATCCCCCTCTCTCACACACCTTCTCCTCATCCACACCTCTCCCCTCCCCTTCTCTACTCCCCGTCTTCTCCCTCTCTCTTCTCTCCTTCCCTATCCCCTCTTTTTCGCCTTTCCCCTCCCCCTCTCCACTCGCCCATCCACACCTCTCACCTCCACACCTCTCCTCCCCTTCACACCTCTCCCCCTCTCCTCCTCTCCCATCCACACTCTCCTCCCATCTACACCTCTCCCCTTATCCCATCCACACCTCTCCCCCTCTCCCATCCACACCTCTCCCCCTCTCCCCCTTCCCCGCACGCACCTCTCCCCTCTCCCCGCACGCACGCTGTACACGCGCAACAAACGGCAACGACGACGACGACGTAAAAATGATTGCATTAGGGCGTATCATGGAATCGATCAATCTCGCAGCCGCAGCAGCCCGCAGCAGCCGCAGAGCAGCAGCAGCAGCAGCAGCCGCAGCAGCAGCAGCAGCGGCAGCAGCAGCAGCCGCAGCAGCAGCAGCCAGCAGCAGCAGCAGCAGTAGCACAGCAGCCGCAGCGCGAGCGCAAGGGGGAAAGAGAGGAGCGGCAGGGGAGAGAGAGAGATGGGGAAGAGGAGAGGGAGCGGCGGGGAAGAGAGGAGAGAGGGAGGAAGGGAAGAGCGGAGGGAGCGGCGGGGGAGAGAGGAAGAGAGAGAGAGAGGAGGGATAGGAGCGGGAAGGGAGGAGCGAGCGCAGGGGGAGAGAGGAGAGAGCGCAGGGGAGAGAGAGGGAGCAGCGGGGGAGAGAAGAGAGAGAGAGAGAGAGAGAGAGAGAAGAGAGAGAGGAGGGATAGGAGCGGGAAGGAAGAAGAGCGCAGGGGGAGAGAGGAGAGAGCGCAGGGTGAGAGAGGAGGGAACGCAGGGGCAGAGAGAGGGAGCAGCGGGGGAAAGAGGAAGAGAGAGAGAGAGAGGTGAAGAGGGGGGGGCGGCGGGGAGGAGGGGAAGGAGGAGTGGGGAGAGCGGAGGGACGGGCGGGGGAGA
>NW_014578515.1:60823-64769 GCF_000485595.1 Priapulus caudatus
AGATGCCTGCTAAGAGATGCCTGCCCTAAGAGATGCTGCTAAGACGATGCGGCCTGCACAGCTTGAATGGCTAAGAGATGCTGCCTAATAGATAAAGGCTACAGAGCATTGCCTGCTAAAGAATAAATGCTTAAGAGATCCTGCACTAAGCAGATAAATGACTAAGAGATGCTGCTAACAGATTATGATAAGAGATCTGCTAGAGATAATACTAAGAGATGCTGCTAGAATAGATGGCTAAGAGATGCTGCTAAGAGATAAATACTCAAGAGATGCTGCTAAGGAGATGCTGCTAAAAGATTAAATGCTAAGAGATGCCTAAGAGATAGTATGCTAAGCAGATGCTGCTAAGCAGAGTTATGCTTAAGAGATGCCTGCTAGAGCAGATAAATGCTAAGAGATCGCTGCTAAACAATAAATAGCTAACGAGATGATGCTAAGAGATGCTGCTAAGAGATGCTGGCTAAGCGGATGCTTGCTAAGAAATGCCTGCTAAAACAAAGCGATTTATGCTAAGAGATTGTGCTAGAGATGCTGCCTAGCATAAATGCTAAGAGATGCTGCTAACAGACATAAATCGCTAAAGAGATGCTCAACCAAGAATTTGCAAATGCCTGCTAAACAGATGCTCGCTAACAGATTATGCTAACAGATTGCTGCTTTAACAATGCTGCTAACAGATAAATAGCCTAAGAGATGCTGCTAAGAGATACTGCCCCTAACAGATGCCCTGCCTTAAGAGATTTGCCTCGCGAACAGATGCTGCGTAACAGATTAATGCTAACCAGATGCTGCGAAGAGCGATAATGCTAAGAGATGCCTGCTACAGATAAATGCCTAAGAGATGATCCCTAAAAGAATGCTGCTAAGCAGATGCTGCCTAAGAAATGCTGCTAACAGATGCCTGCTAACGGATCTGCTAAGAAATGCTGCTAACAATTATGCGAAGAGATGCTGCTAAGAGGATGCTGCTATGCGATAAATGCTAAGAGATCCGCTGTGCTGAACAGATAAAAAGCTAAGAGAGCTAGCTAACACGATAAATGCTAAGAGATGATGCTAACCGATAAAATGTTAAGAGATGCTGCCTAACACGATGCTGCTAACAGATATGGCTAACAGATGCTGCTAACTAGATGCTCGCTAACAGAATGCTGCACTAACAGATGCTGCTAAGAGAATAAATTGCTAAGCAGATGCCTGCTACAGAGATACTACTACAATGCTGCTAAGAGATGCTGCTAAACAGATTAATGCTAAGAGATGCTGCCTAAACCGATAAATGCTAAGCAGAGGCCTGCTAACAGCATGATCGCTAATTTAAGATAGGGACAGCAGTATCACTGCACCACCCCCCTGCATATGCTACCAGTACAGTCTATTAATCTAACATTGGCGAACGCCTTCCCACCGACCCACTTGAACGCACGTTTCCAGTTCTCGAACAGTCGGGAAGAAATTTCCTTCTGGCAACGATAATGCTATAATCCAACGCCGTACTATCATAAAAGAAATCCGGTCATAACCTGGCTGCTTCAATTCTCTCATACCTTATTGCTTTTATCTCTTAGCAGCATCTCTTAGCATTTATCTCTTAGCAGCATCTCTTAGCATTTATCTCTTAGCAGCATCTCTTAGCAGGATCTCTTAGCAGCATCTCTTAGCATTTATCTCTTAGCAGCATCTCTTAGCATTTATCTCTTAGCAGCATCTCTTAGCAGCATCTCTTAGCAGCATCTCTTAGCAGCATCTCTTAGCATTTATCTGTTAGCAGCATCTCTTAGCATTTATCTGTTAGCAGCATCTGTTAGCAGCATCTCTTAGCAGCATCTCTTAGCAGCATCTCTTAGCAGCATCTTTTCCCCTTCCCCCGCATCCTGTAGCTTTGCGTGAGTGCAATATGTGTATGTATGAGTAATACGGGTACAGCTACGGGTACAATATACACACGAATACACATCGCACCATTAACATCGCACCATTAACACGACTGTATTATATATCAGGAGCCCGTTGTCAGAAACAAAATTAGCCTTAACATTAGTCTTAACAGCAACATTTTCTCGTAGACTGTCAACAGTTTCGTATTGTTATGAGGAAATCTGCTACGATTTTTCATTCAGGTAACTTTGCAGCGTTTCTGTCGACGGACTAAGATAAAAAGTTAATGTTAAGACTAATATTAAGACTAATTTTGTTTCTGGCAACGGGCCCCTGATTTTCATTACATCACGAGCCAATAATACACGTAGCTAATAATAGTGTATATGAGCTCACGTTTTATTACCTCTGCATTATTTCTCACTCATTCATCGTAATATCAGGAGCGAATAATAATGTAAAATAATAAAAACTGTTCTATTATAATTCACTCGTGGTAATATGTACAACCGTTGTACGAAATTGCTCGTCGTTTGGAATAAATTTAGTCTCGTTTGTGTTTTACAATATTGATTGGTGGCGTAAACGTTCGTCAGTTGGGGTTGTGTGGGCGGTGAAATGTCACGTAACATTGCAAGGGCAGAACAAGCGAGTCCAACGGACTCCCTACCATCAAAAAGAGGGAGTCCACAGCAAAAAGAGTAGTACCGCAGATATTAACAAAAAGGACATTTGCAGTGCACGTCTGCTAATTTTTTTTGGGTCATTTGTGAAAAAAAATGGTAATTCCGCGAGGCCGTGCTCTGGAACGAACTAGTTAGTATAGCAGAATTTTCACGGAACCACACGGACTCTTGCATATGTCAAATCAGGGAGTCCGACAGTAAATCAGGGAGTATTTGACCCCGGACTCCCGTTAATTTCGCACCCTGAATAACCGTGCGGTTTAACGTAGCTGTTCCCCCTTCTACGTTTCTCACACCCATCAAGGTAATCCCGTACCTCCTGCGCCCCCGCCCGCCCTCTCCCCCTCTCTCTCTCGCTCTTCCTCTCTCTCTCTCTCTCTCTCTCTCTCTCTCTCTCTCTCTCTCTCTACTCCTATCCCTCCTCTCTCTCTCTCTTCCTCTCTCCCCCGCCGCTCCCTCCGCTCTTCTCCCTTCCTCCCTCTCTTCCTCTCTTCCCCGCCGCTCCCTCTCCTCTTCCCCATCTCTCTCTCTCCCCTGCCGCTCCCTCTCTTTCCCCCTTGCGCTCGCGCTGCGGCTGCTGCTGCTACTGCTGCTGCTGCTGCTGCTGCTGCTGCTGCGGCTGCTGCTGCTGCTGCTGCTGCTGCTGCGGCTGCTGCTGCTGCTGCTGCTGCGGCTGCTGCGGCTGCTGCGGCTGCGAGATTGGATCGATTCCATGATACGCCCTAATGCAATCATTTTTACGTCGTCGTCGTCGTTGCCGTTTGTTGCGCGTGTACAGCGTGCGTGCGGGGAGAGGGGGAGAGGTGCGTGCGGGGAGAGGGGGGAGAGGGGGAGAGGTGTGGATGGGAGAGGGGGAGAGGTGTGGATGGGAGAGGGGGGAGCGGTGTGGATGGGATAAGGGGAGAGGTGTGGATGGGAGATGGGGAGAGGTCACAGGTGTAGAGGGGAGGACAGGTGTGGAGGTGAGAGGTGTGGATGGGAGAGGAGGAGAGGTGTGGAAGGGAGAGGTGTGGAGGTGAGGAGAGGGAGAGACCTGTGTGGATGGGCGAGGGGGAGAGGGGGAGGGGAGAGGCGAAAAAGAGTGGGAGAGGGGAAGGATAGGGGAGTAGAGAAGGGGAGGGGGAGAGATGTGGATGGGAGAAGGGGAAAGAGAGAGAGAGAGAGGAGTAGAGAAGGGGAGAAGGGATAGCGGAGAAGAGAGGATATGAGGAGAGGGGGAGGGAGATGGGGGAAGTGTCGTTAGTAAGTATCACGCAATGCAGCTGATGCCGCTGCTACAGTGGCAGAAGAAAAGCAGTAGGAGGAGGCGGAGGAGAAGGAGAAAGAGTGTTAAAGGCGGTGTAGGAGGGGGAGGAGGGGAGGAGGAGGAGGAGGAGGAG
>NW_014578515.1:68155-72093 GCF_000485595.1 Priapulus caudatus
CCACTATCCCCATTTTCTCTACTATCCCTAGGTCCATAAATCCCCACTATCCCCATTTTCTCTACTATCCCTAGGTCCTTAAATTCCCACTATCCCCATTATCCCTACTAAACTACTATCCGTAGGTCCTTAAATCCCCACTATCCCCATTTTCTCTACTATCCCTAGGTCCTTAAATTCCCACTATCCCCATTTTCTCTACTATCCCTAGGTCCTTAAATTCCCACTATCCCCATTTTCTCTACTATCCCTAGGTCCTTAAATTCCCACTATCCCCATTATCCCTCAAATCGCCAGGAATCTCCACAAATCCTGCACGTGCCAATCTTTGACTCTGCGTGCTGACCTCTGAACCTATATGCCGACCTCTGACCTCTGACCACTGACCTCTAATTCTATGTGCTGACCTCTGACCTTATATGCTGACCTCTGACCTCTGACCTCTGACCTTGCTTTGCTTGCAGGAGGGCTGGCTGGCGTCGGGCAACGTGCGCGGCGTCGTCGGTGTCACGTTCACCGCCTGCCACTGTAGGGCGCCACTCGACCCGCCGCCGCGCATGAACTTCAACCTTCGCGGCCATCGCTCCGAGGTGAGTCTGACCGCACAGGTGGCGCCGCGTGCGCTCGCCGTGCCCAGCAGGTGGCGCCGTGTTAGATAAATTCACTACAGGTGGCGCTGCCTGCATTTGTTGCGCCCCACAGGTGGCGCTATGTTAGATAAATTATAGGTGGCTGTTCTGTGGGGGTAAACGCTGACACGGTTTCGCCCATACTTAAGCGTCATCCGCAATACACGTGACCGGTCTGTAGAGGTGAACNAATAGAGCTGATATATTATCGTATGTATGTATGATATAATGTAGCAGCGTATATCTAATAACTATACTATATATGTACTAATTATATTAATAATATATAATACCAGTGTATACAGGCATCACGAGTTAACACTAGAAATGTAAGCAGCTTGTGGCCAACTACATGTTATTCCCCGCGTTATCCTATATGAACTAGAATACTATCTGTAAGGAGGTAGAAGGCAGGTAAAGCGCTAAAATAATCACAGAGACAAAGGTTTGTTAGACAACTTCGTTGTGCCTCTCAGATGTGCAGAGATATGGATTCTGGTTACACTAGGCGGAGGCCGAACGAGGAAATGTAAGTCGACAGCGTCAAGGTCAAACTAAGTCTAAACGGGCAGTGCGCTTGTTTTTTGGTATGCGGCAGACCTGTCTCGCCCAAGGATGTGTAAGCCTAACAGAGTTTGTTGCGCAGCCTATCGGTCAATTTAGCGGGGCCAGAGTCGTAGTAGAGCAGAAGGGAGAATAATGATCAACCGTCCAATGTCAGAACAGGTCAGATAAAGGTCGGTCGCGAGTTACCTGGGTGCGGCAGTTTTACCCGATCCTCGGATCATTGCTTCAAAATTTGGGCATAAAGGTTGCGTCGTATGGCTAAGCGAAGCGCAATCTGTTTTTGCGTGTGGGCGGAAGTCATCGTTTGCCATCGGGTAGACAAACATTTTTGTGGAACATATTTGCTAAAACCGTGTAACTTGTCGCGTTTTTAGCCGATTGTCAGTGGATTTGGCACACTGAGCAGGCCGAGGTATTAACATGTCCTCGCATGAGCAATTCAATAAATGAAATATAAAATTTAAGATAAAATATTAATTTAATTGTAGAGGTGTGTGGTAGAATTTAAATCTAATTTTTAGATTTTAATCTTAAATGGTTTACCTACATCTAAACTTTTAATACAAATATAAATTTCGATGACACTCGCGGCTAAAACAACCAGCTGCGAGAGGTTACAGGTCGTAGAATATTTTCGACAAAAAATGTTCGCTGTTACCATGGGCGAACGATGAGCTATCCCTCCTCCTCACACCAAAAACAATATGGTTTTCTTCCGCTTTACGGATAACGCACTTTCATTCGAAATCTTAGATGATCCCCGAGACACGACTGCAGGCCGTAGCAAGCTGTTCACAAGGAAAAATCTTCTACTGCATGGCTGTGTGCGCCGCCGCGACACGGGCTGGGTGTGCGCGATGCGGGGCCAACTCAAAGATAGCACGGGCGATGTCGGCGGGCCTCGGTGAGCGGCGCACGACGAATGTCCCAAACCCATGGTATCCCCCAACGAACTGCTCGTTCGGGCTGCGATACCAATTAATTAGGCGATTGTGCTATACTCTAAGTAATGCATGTAGAATGTAATGGCTATATCCTATACTAATATATACAGATATAACTGTGGATAATCAATATATTATGAGTACTCAAAGTGTCATACACAGTATCAAGCAGCTAAACTGAGAAAAGTCTAGCAGTTGTCGCCAACTACATGAACTCCCCCCGTGGGAGTCTAGTATGAATAGAATGACCTCTCCGCTGTAAGCGCACCCCGCGGTAGAAAGAAACAGTGTAAAGTTCAAATAGTCAGCAAGACAGAATGTTTGTTGAGACAACTGGTGGTGCCTCAAGAATGTGCCACCTGGAAGTATAGTGGAATCTGGCTTCACCTAGGAGGATTTACTCTTGATACCGTCCGTATACACTGGTATTATATATTATTATATATTATTATATTATATTATATATTATTAGATATACATACATACATTAGATATACATAATCTCTATTATTTACTCTTGATACCGTATACACTGGTATTATAGATTATTATATATTATAATATTATATTATATTATATATTATTAGATATACATACATACATTAGATATACATAATCTCTATTATTTACTCTTGATACCGTATACACTGGTATTATAGATTATTATATATTAATATATTATATTATATATTATTAGATATACATACATTATACATACATACATTAGATATACATAATCTCTATTATTTACTCTTGATACCGTATACACTGGTATTATATATTATTATATATTATTATATTATATTATATATTATTATATTATATTATATATTATTACATATATTACATTAGATATACATAATCTCTATTATTTACTCTTGATACCGCCCGTATACACTGGTATTATATATTATTATATTATATTATATATTATTACATATATTACATTAGATATACATAATCTCTATTATTTACTCTTGATACCGCCCGTATACACTGGTATTATATATTATTATATTATATTATATATTATTATATTATATTATATATTATTATATTATATTATATATTATTATATTATATTATATATTATTATATTATATTATATATTATTATATTATATTATATATTATTATATTATATTATATATTATTATATTATATTATATATTATTAGATAAACATACATCTATACAGATACCATAATACATTAGATCATACATAATTCTCTATCTATGCTACTCTTGATGCCGTATACACTGGTATTATATATATTATTATATATTATTATATTATATTATATATTATTAGATATACATACATTATACATACATACATTAGATATACATAATCTCTATTATATGTACTCTTGATGCCGTATACACTGGTATTATATATATTATTATATATTATTATATTATATTATATATTATTAGATATACATACATTATACATACATACATTAGATATACATAATCTCTATATATGTACTCTTGATGCCGTATACACTGGCTAGTGGCACTCGACAGCTCTTCTCGACAGTTATAATTATCGATTGTCACAGATGGCGCGTAGGGAGGGGAGGCAATTAGTGGCGTAGGGAGGGAGGGAGGGCATTAAACTCTGGCGGGAGGAGCGGAGGAGGAGAGCTGGAGGTCATGCGGAGGTCACGCCGCGTCAGTGCGCGAGCGAATCTGTACGTGAGCGTTGGTTGCTAAGTATGACGAGCAGGCGGGTGGGGGGGGGGGGTATCCATGCTGCTCTCTCTCTCTCTCTCTCTCTCTCTCTCTCTCTCTCTC
>NW_014578516.1:0-15385 GCF_000485595.1 Priapulus caudatus
ATCCACGCACACACACTATCTCACGCTCGTTCTATCTCTCTCTCTCTCTCTCTCTCTCTCTCTCTCTCTCTCTTTCATTCCCCCGTCTTCCTTCTATCTCTCGCTCTCGCTCTCGCTCTCGCTCTCGCTCTCGCTCTCGCTCTCGCTCTCTCTCTTTCTCTCTCGCGCGCTCTCTCCCTCTCCCGCTCTCTTTCTCTTTCTCCTTTCTTTCCACCCATATCACATCCCCTCCCGCATCACATCCGCTCTGTCACTTTCCCTCTCTCTTCCCTTCCTTGCTCCCTCCCCATCTCCATTTGTCGGCTGAGTTTGCACCAGTTTAACAAAACGCTCTCGCTCGCTCGCTTCACGTCAATAGATGGATCCACGAGGAGAGAATGCCGGCGAGCCTACAAGCAGGCAAAATGAAGTAGAACGCTTGCAGACGATAACCTTGTAAGACCGCGAACTATAAGAGCGTAGGAGTTGCAGGCAGAAGAGAGAGAGGCGAGAAAGAGAGAGAGAGACAGAGAGAAAGTGCGAGAGAGAGAGACAGAGAGAAAGAGCGAGAGAGAGAGCCTACACAGGCTACACGCACGCACGCACGCACGCACGCACGCACGCACGCACACGCACGCACGCACGCACGCACGCACACACGCGCGCGCACGCACGCGCGCGCGCACGCGCGCGCACGCACGCTAATACATTACATTTGTCACGCTTGGTGAAACATCAAAGGTAAGCTATATATATATTTTGAGAAAAATGACGAAACATTCTCTAGCCTGGGGATGTAGCGATTGTAGAAGTTTGCATATTCCGTGAGCACACACATAAGTCCGCTCTCAGCGTAAGAGACGAGTTCTGGCGATGGCAAACAGAGCATTCATCAACTGTAAGCTCTACCATCACCAGCTCATTGTGTAAACACGCCGTGCTTTACTAGAGTGGAAATTGTTTAAAAAAATTCAATTATCATTCAGAAATGCAAATATATCTGCGAACAAACGCGGTGTCTAAGAACCTGGGGCCCGTTGTCAGAAACAAAATTAGTCTTAACATTAGTCTTAACATTAACTTCAACTCGTAACCGTTGACAGAAACATCGCAACGTTACGAGAATAAAAAATTCTCAAAAATATCCTCTTAACATTACGAGAGCCCAGACCCTCTCGTAACTTTAATATTAAAGGGACAGTAGCCTCTAGGATTTTACTGCATACAACTGTACTTACTGTATAACAAATCGTCTATACCCACACGTATTTGTTACCAGATACCTAATTTAATTGTTATAATTAATTACACATCAACGCTACGAAATTTGAACGGCGCCATGACACCCGCGATCGTGCTGCCACCCCGAAAAAGTTGCGTATTTGCGTATTTTGCACGTTACAGACCGAGGGCTAATCACAAAAGTGCAATTATATTTATACCTAAATGCTATTTAACCGAACGATATTCATTTTAGGGCAAATTTATCCATATTATAACTGAAACTATATGTCGTTTATAAGATATTACAATCCCTTTGCTTTTAAATGAATAAATATGAAACACCCTCGGTCTGTAGCCCTTGGCTGGAAAGTGGTTTTGCGCAACTTATCAGATCGTGCGCTTTGAGTGGCGCCACCATCGTTGTAATCAAACTGTAGTCGTTAGTTTTAAAACATTTTTTTAAATATTTCTAATGATGATTGAACCATAAAACCTTTTTTGTAGCTTAATTATAACCTAAATTAGCTGAAAATAACCCTAGAACCTAGAGTAAACTCTCCCTTTAAGTTGAAAATAACACATTTACACTACGAATTAGAATTATAGTGATATTACATTTTATAATAATGAATATACTGTGTGTTTTTCTTGAAAAACAAGGTCAAAATCATTAATTATCTACCGATAATAAAACAAAACAATACATTTACAAATGGCGTATGGCATTTGTTCTCTTGTTTTAAATGTTTGCCACGCTTGCCACGACTCTCGCGTCTCGTGTTGCAGTGTGAGAATTTGTCTTGTTGTGCAGAATAAATTCATGACTGCGTCGTTTTTCATCAAATATTATTTATATGTGGTTAGCCATCATAATATGCATAAATTACTGTGATGTACAATAAATGTGTATGAATTTGAATTACTATCTATCTATCTATCTATCTATCTATCTATCTATCCATTTATCTATCCATCTATCTATCTATCTATCTATCTATCTATCTATCTATCTATCTATCTATCTATCCATCTATCTATCTACTTACCTACCTCTCTCTCTCTCTCTCTCTATTTTCCTATGGCGTACCACAATGCTTACTACCTACCATTATACACATAGCATCGTGAGACGTCATTCGTCTCCTCCTCATCCTGCTCATCCTCCTCTTCCTCGTCCTTTTCATCCTCTTCCTCCTCCTCTTCCTCCTCTTCCTCCTCTTTGTTCTACTACTCCTCCTCTTCCAAGCTCCTTCTCCCCATCGCCCCCTCCTCTCCGTCTCCGTTCTCCTCCTCCTCCTCCTCCTCCTCCTCATCGTTCTCCTCTTTCTCCCCATCGTCCCCCTTCTCCCCCTCCTCCTCTAACTCTCCTGCTAAATCATTTAAAGCGAATCGAAGCGTCTTTGCGTCGGAAGTCATTTTGCTGCAATCTAACAGCCCATGATATAGCGGCCGCGCTCCATCGGCGACGGCACGCCACGGCGGCGCGCGAATCCTATTCAAACAGATAGAAGCCTTGACGCCGCGTGGAATCGTTTTTTTTAGCCAATATGGTGCATTCTCTGCCTCCTGATTGAGGATGATTGAAGTGGGCTGCGGCATTCGGCGCTGCGGGACTGCTGCTGCTGCTGCTGGTGGTGGTGGTGGTGGTGCCGCGTGGCGCGGGACGCTGGGCGGGGGCGGTGGATGAGTCACCGAAACCGCGCCGGCCTGTCTGTCTACTCCGCTAGCTGTGTCCCTCCCCGATTGACTGCGCTTCTTCCTTCTCCTCCTCTGTGGTTCTCTCTCTTTATTTCCCCAATATCTCTTTCTCTCTCTCTCTCTCTCTCTCTCTCTCTCTCTCTCTTTGTTTCTCGCTCTCTCTCTCTCTCTCTCTCTTTCTCGCTCGTTCGCTCGCTCGCTGTCCCACTCTCTCGTTATCTCTTTATTGCTCTCTTCCCTCTTTCTTGATGACGCTCTATCACTCCTTCTCTCTTTCTTTCTCTCTCACTCTCCCTCTCTCTCTCACCTTCATCCCACCCCCTCTCTCTCCTCTCTCATCCTCATCTTTCTCACCCTCCCCTCTCTCTCCCTCATCTCCCAGCGCAACCATATAGCCTGACAGGGCAAACACGCGCCTCTTTCTCTCGCCCGAAACTTGACTCGTGCTGATTTAGATGTTTTTGTCGATAGCGCCGTCATCGATCTGCAATCCGCAGCTAATGGCGTGAAAATGTGCGCCTGCGATGATGATCACTGCCCTGCTGGCGTGATCACACCATGGTTCACGCGTGATCACACCATGGTTCACGCGTGATCACACCATGGTTCACGCGTGATCATACCGTGGTTTACACCTGATCACTGCCTGTCTAGCGTGATCATACCGTAATCCATGCGTGATCACTGCCTGGCTAGTGTGATCATACCGTGATCCATGCGTGATCACTGCCTGGCTAGTGTGATCATACCGTGATCCATGCGTGATCACTGCCTGGCTAGTGTGATCATACCGTGATCCATGCGTGATCACTGCCTGGCTAGCGTGATCACTGCCTAGCTAGCGTGATCACTGCCTGACTAGCGTGATCACTGCCTGGCTAAGCGTGCATCACTGCCTGGCTAGCGTGACCACTGCCTGACTAGGCGTGATCCACTGCCTGACTAGCGTTGACCCTTGCCTTGGCTAACGTGGACCACTGCCTTTGCTAGCGCTGAATTCACTGCTGACTAGCGTGATCACTGCCTGGCATAGCGTGCACCACCCGGAGCCCACATGCTTGACTAGGCGTGTATCACTGCTGCTAGCGCTTGACACCTGCCTGCTTAGCGTGACCACTGCCTGTAGGGGCCGCTGAATCACTGCCTGGCTAGCGTGAATCACTGCTGGCTAGCGTGACCATGCCTTGCTGCGTTGATCACTGCCTGGCTAGCGTGACCACTGCCTGGCTAGCGTGAACACTGCCTGACGGCTACGCGTTGACCACCTGCATGGGACTAGCGTGATCACTGCCTGGCTAGCGTGACCACTGCCTGGCTATGCGTGAACACTGCCTAAGGCTAAGCGTGACCACTGCATGACTAGCGTGATCACTGCGCCTGGCCTAGCGTGACCACTGCCCTGGCTAGGCGTTGAAACCACTGCCTGGCTAGCGTGACACTGCTGACTAGCGTGATCACTGGCCCTGGCTAGCGTGATGCACTGCCTGGCTAGCGTGACACTGTCCTGGCTAGGGCGTGATCACTGCCTGGCTAAGCGTGAACACTGCCTGGCTAGGTGACACTGCCTGACTAGCGTTTGATCACTGCCGACCAGGCGTGATCACTGCCTGGCTAGCGTGATCATGCCTGACGCTAGGCGTGACCACTGCCTGGCTTAGCGTGATCACTGCCTGGGACTTAGCGTGATCACTGCCTGGACTAGCGTGACACTGCCTGGCTAGGTGGATCACTGCCTGGCTAGGTGACCACTGCCTGGCTAGCTGTGATCACTGCTGGCTAGCGTGAACACTGACCTGGCTAGCGTGCCACTGGCCTGACTGCGTGATCAACTTGCCTGACTAGCGAGATCACTTCCTGGCTAGCGTGACCACTGCCCTGACTAGCGTTGATCACTGCCTGACTAGCGTGATCAACTGCCTGGCTAGCGTGATCACTGGCCTGCTAGCGTGATCACTGCCTGGTTAGACGTGATCAACCTGCCTGACTAGGCGTGATCACTGCTGGACTAGCGTGATCACTGCCTGGCTAGCGTGACCACTGCATGACTAGCGTGATTCACTGCCTGGCTAGCGTGATCACTGACCTGGTTAGCGTGATCACTGCCTGAGCTAGCGTGACACTGCATGGCTAGCGTTGATCACTTGCCTGGCTAGCGTTGATCACTGCCTGGCTAGGCGTGACCACTGCTGGCTAGCGTGGATTCACTGCCTGCTAGACCGTGGACCACTGCATGACTAGCGTGGATCACTGCCTGGCTAGCGTGATCACTGCCTGGTTAGCGTGACACTGACCTTGGCTAGCGTGAATCACTGCCGACTAGGGTGATCACTGCCCTGGTTAGCGGTGATCACTGCCTGGGCCTAGTGTGACCACTGCCTGGCTAGCGCTGACACTGCCTGACTAGCGTGACCACTGCCTGGCTGCGTGACCACTGCCTGGACTAGCGTGATCACTGCTGACTAGCGAGATCAACTGCTCCTGGTAGCGTGACCACGCTGACATAGGCGTGGTCACTGCCTGGGCACTGTAAGCGTGATCACTGCCTGCTAGCGTGATCCTGCCTGGCTAGCGTGAATACTGCTGGTAGCAGTGATCCACTGCCTGACTAGCGTGACCACTGCCCCTGACTAGCGTGATCACTGCCTGCTATGCGTGATCACTGCCTGACTAAGCGTGATCACTTGCCTGGCCTAGCGTGACCACTGCAATGGACTAGGTGATCACTGCCTGGCTAGCAGTGAATCACTGCCTTGGTTTAGCGTGACCACTGCTCTGGCTAGCGTGGAATCAACTTGCCTGGCTAGCGTGATCACTGCCCTGGCCTAGCGTGACCACTGCCTGGCTAGCGTGGACCACATGCCTGACTAGCGTGATCACTGTCTGACTAGCGTGATCACTGCGTGGCTTAGATGTGACCACTGCTGGCTTGCGTGACCATGCCTGACTAGCGTGACCACCTGCCTGGCTAGGCTGACCACTGCCTGGCTTAGCGCTTGACACTGCCTGGCTAGCGTTGATCACTGCCTGGCTAGCGTGAACACTACCTGGCTAGCGTGATCACTGCCTGGCTTACGCGTGGATCACTGCCTGGCTAGCGTGAACACTACCTGCGCTAGCGTGATCACTGCCTGGCATAGCGTGAACACTACCAGTAGTGTGCGTCACAGGTGCGATCATATAGTGACCACTGCTCGGCTAGACGTGCTTTCACGGTGACACCTCGCGTGAAAAATCACCGTTGATTGCTGCCCTGCTAGCGTGAACACGCCGCTGACACACGGGACGTGACCAACGCGGTGACCCGGGAAGGCGTGTAAGAGGTTGCGCATTGCTTATCAGTGTGTTACACGCACGCGCAGCCTCGACTATGAGACGGATCAGCTGCAGATTTTAGATCACGGATGTTGCAGTTAGGTGATTGCAATCACGCGGGTCACGCGTGAGTTAACCACATCCTGCAGCTACCCTAGCAGCAGCATAGCCTCTATCAGCGATATGCAGGAGAAGGCTTACCGCCAATTTATAAGAGAAGAGGCTTTGTGTACTCATACCGGAAAATTCTCTCATACTAGAGGACTGGCTATACGAGAGAATGCTATACGAGAGGATTGCTATACGAGAGATGTTATATTTGTCGATGATGCTATACGAGAGTGCTATTACGAGAGCATGTTATACGGAGAGGATGCTATATGCTTCGTGTACGGGAGATGCTATACGAGATATACTATACGAAAGATGCTATACGACAGATTGCTATATGTTTTCGTGTATGAGAGATGCTCTACACACGAGAACAGATTTATATATATAGAAAAGCTTTGTGTGCCCATGAAAGATGCTCTGCAGACGAGGGAGAGGGACGGACACACACACACACACACACACACACACACACACACACACACAGATTGAAGAGAGAGAGGCGAGGGAGAGAGAGAGAGAGAGAGTGAGAGGGAGAGCGAGAGAGAGAGAAGCTATTATACACGAGAGAAACTCTGCATAAAGAGAGTAGCTCTGTGTACGAGAGACGATCTATTTATTAGAGGAGGTGCTATATATGAGATGCTCTGTACACGAGAGAGAGTGAGCGAGAGAGAGAGAGAGCGAGGAGAGAGAGAGAGAGAGAAAGAGAGAGTGAGGGGAGAGAAAATGAGTGATGAGAGAGAGAGAGAGGAAGGGAAAAGCTCACTGTAAGTTCAATCAATGAATGATGCAATGAACTTAGCGCGAGCGTGCGCTTGTGAGGACGAGACCTCTCTTACTGTGAACTCACCCCCCCCCATCCCACCACACACCCCCCCCCCCCCCCCCCCCCCCCCCTCACTATCTCGCGCTCGTTCTATCTCTCTCTCTTCTCTCTCTCTCTCTCTCTCTCTCTCTCTTTCTCTCTCTCTTTCATTCCCCCGTCTTCCTTCCTATCTCTCGCTCTTCGCTCTCGCTCTCTCTCTTTTTCTCTCTCGCGCGCTCTCGCCTCTCCGCGTCTCTTTCTCTTTCTCCTTTTCTTTCCACCCATATCATCCCCTCCCTCGCTCGCTGTCAACTTCCCTCTCTCTTCCCATTCTTAGCTCCCTCCCATCTCCATTGTCGGCTGAGTTTGCACAGTTTTAACACAAACGCTCTCAGCTCGCTCGCTTCACGTTCAGATGGATTGGATCCACGAGCGAAGAGAATGCCGTTGCGAGCCTCACAAGCAGGCAAAATTGAAGTAGTAACGCTTGCAGACAATAAACCTTGTAAGCTGCGAACTATAAGAGCGTAGGAGTTGGCAGGGCAAAGAGTGAGAGAGGCGGAGAAGAGAGGAGAGAGTAGAGCAGGAGAAAGACGCGAGAGAGAGAGACAGAGAGAAAGAGCGAGAGAGAGAGCCTACACAGAGCTACACGCACGCACGCCACGCACGCAACCACGCACACACGCAACACACACGCGCGCGCACGCACGCTAATACATTACATTTGTCACGCTTGGTGAAACATCAAGGTAGCTATATATATATTTTGAGAAAAATGACGAAACATTCTTCTAGCCTGGGGATGGTGTAAGCGATTGTAGAAGTTTGCATTTCGTGGCACACACATTAAAGTCCCGCTCTCAGCGTAAGAGAGCGGAGTTCTGCGATGGCAAATAGAGCATTCATCAACTGTAAGCTCTACCAATCAACCAGCTCATTGTGTAACACGCCGTGCTTTACTGGGTGGAAATTGTTTTAAAAATTTCAATTATCATTCAGAAATGCAATATATCTGCGAACAAAACGCGGTGTCTAATGAACCTGGGGCCGTTGCTCAGAAAAAAAATTAGTCTTAACATTAGTCTTAACATTAACTTCACTTCGTAAACGTTGACAGAAACATCGCAACGTTACGAGAATAAAAAATTCTCAAAATATGCCTCTTACATTACGAGAGCCAGACCCTCATTTTTCGTAACTTTATATTAAAGTGGGACAGTACCTCTAGGATTTTACTGCATACAAACTGCGTACTTACTGCTATAACAATCGTCACTATTACCCACACGTATTTTTACAGATAACCTAATTTAATTGTTATAATTAATACATCCATCAACGCTACGAAATTTGAACGTGCGCCATGACACCCGCGACCGTGCTGCCGCCACCGCCCGAAAAAGATTGCGTATTTGGTATTTTGCACGTTACAGGGACCGAGGGCCTAATCACAAAAGTTCAATTATATTTATACCTAAATGCTATTTAACCGAACGATATTTCATTCTAGGGCAAATTTATCCATAATTATACTGAAACTATATGTCGTTCCCAAAGACTGTTTATAAGATATTACATCCTTTGGCTTTTTATGAATAATAAGAAACACCCTCGGTCTGTAGCCCTTGGCTGCGAAAGTGGTTTGCGCAACTTATTTAGATCGGTGCGCTTTGAGTTGGCGCCACCGTCGTTGTAATCAACTGTAGTCGTTAGTTTTTAAAAACATTTTTTTATAAATATTTTTAATGATGACTGAACCATAAAACCTTTTTTGTAGCGTAATTTAACCGTAAATTAGCTGAAAATAACCCTAGAACTAGCGTAAACTCTCCCTTTAAGTTTCGAATAATAACACATTTACACTACGAATTAGAATTATAGTTGATATTTCTTTTAATAATAATGAATATACTTGGTGTGTTTTTTCTTGAAAAAACAAGGTCAAAATCATTAATTAATCTTCACATAATGAAAACAAAACAACAAGAGAACAAATGTCATACGCCATTTGTAAATGTATTAAAGGTTTTCCCCGCTTGCCACGATTCTCGCGTCTCGCGTTACAGTGTGAGATTTGTCTTGTTGTGCAGAATAAATTCAATACCGTGTCGTTTTTCATCAAATATTATTTATATGTGGTTAGCCATCATAATATGCATAAATTACTGTGATGTACAATAAATGTGTATGAATTTGAATTTTGTGATCAATTATCATCCAATCAGCAGCCTTGTGACATGAAATAATGAAGTTCCTGTTATCGTGAGTTTGCTCGTAGCTACGATGTGTTTCTGTACTCTCGTAGCATTAACATTAGTCGTAAGTGTTATCGTAGCATTAACATTAGCATTAACTTTACGATGTTTCTGACAACGGGCCCTGGTGTTCTCCATCGTCTTCAGACTCTTTCGAGAGAATCCGATCTTCATGCGGTTATCTTTGTCGAAACATAATGAGTTGTTTTAACAATTGAAATATCAAAATAGAACGGCACTGTTTCCTCGCGTCTTCCATGATAAAACGGGTGTGAGGGGAATATAGAGCATAGCCACGCAGGATGCTCTAGCTGCACAGTGCTTCCTAAACTATTTTATTGTTATTCGCCCTCGAGTTTTTATCGCAAAATTTCATTCACCCGCGACTAAATTTCCTCATGTTTTTGGTAATTTTCGTCTTACTCTTGATTCACCCCAAAATAATTTCATTCACCCTTGGGTGAACCATTCACCAGTTTAAGAAGGGCTGCAGTCTAGCATGTTGTGTCAAGTGCTAGTGCATAACATATACACGAACTTTGTTTCGTGGGTTTTTCTTGTTTTTCCACTTATTAATTTTTTTAAACCCCTAATATATCGAGGGGATGGAAATGCACGTTTTGGTAAGAAAATTCCAATGTAGAAACACCGTGAGAACATGGATCATTCTAAGGATGACTGGTCACGTGTAACTCGTGAGATGTGTTATGCACGACCTTTCGAAACGCAATTTTCATGATTTGCTATTCGTAAATTTTGCAGTAATACATATTTTTTATGAAACCAAAAGTAGACGAATCCAGACTGACACAGATTGCTTTTTAGGTTATGAGACACAATAGACTGGGCGACGAATTCCCTACCAGCCATTCACACATGATCCCAGTCAATACATACACCAGCATAATCATGAAAGTCCGAGTCAATTCAAACACGCGATGGAAAATTATTCCTCGGGGATTAGGCGCTGTCACTGTAATGCGATTCGCTATAACTTGTTCGCCCCGACCTCGCAAATCCTCGCAGTCATTAGTAGCAGTGCGTACACGCACCTAATGACCCACCGTATTAACACCGGCATTAAAGACGTGCCAATCATTATTACCTGCTACGAGCCACAGAAGCGATCGCTAAACAGTTTCGTGTCGAAACTCAGGTACTACAACGACGGAGGAACGTACATGTACGTAGGGCGCGAGAACTGAGTGAACATGCAGGTTTAGATTCAGGCGGTCCACGAGCACACTTTCGTCCGAGTCAGCCATTCACTTCGCTATTCAAGATCCGTTGTCAGAAATAAAATGAGTCATAGTTTTAACATTAGAGATGAGACAGACTATAACCAGGGAGTATAGCTGAGATAGTCGATTCTTCCCCAGCTCTAGTTCCTGTATGTAGCCTGCAGCATTTCTCGCCCATGCGTCTCAGCTATCCTTCACAGTCACTGTGCCTGTATCTCCACCCCCTTACACCACGCGTGCCTTCCTATACGTGATACATACCCGCCCCCCCCCCGCCCCTGCACACACACACGCGCGCACGCACGCACGCACGCTCGCACACACACCAGCACGTGTGGCGTGAGGCTGTGAGTTTACCTGTCAGGCCGGTACATAGTCATTCCATCAGGCATCGGAATCGGTCTCGCGAGACCACGGGACAGGTGTGCCATTCTAGCCATATACGCACCTCTACATGAGTACAGTACGACGAACGTAAGTGAGTATGACGGAGATCGAGGGAGAGAGAGAGAGAGACAAAGAGATAGGGAAAGCGCGCGAGAGAGGAAGAGCGAGCGAAAGAGGAAGAGCGAGCGAGAGAGGAAGAGCGAGCGAGCGAGACGCAAATGGCGATAGTGAATAACAGAGAGAAAGCGAGGAGGAGATAGAGAGCGAGCGAGAAAGAGACAAATAGAACGAGCCAGGGGGAGAAAAAGGAGGAATGACGGAGAGGGAAAGAGGGGTGCAAAGATGACGGAGAGAGAGAGAGGGGATGAGGAGGTAGACAATGATGCGGCTTCGTCAGCAGACGCATGGTATCGGTGAATGTTCACAAGCCCACGCACCCTGCCAGGCGCAGCTGCACTGTGCACCGGGGACTGCGCTGCGAGTATAGAGAAAGCTCGACTGACTAGAATATCTGATTCATGCGACTTGAGATTTGTGCGTGAGGGGAGATGCGCATAATACCTTATACGGGATGTGACCGGAGAATGGTATGAGTTGTAAATAGAGATCTGTATGGGATGTCACTAGAGACCTATAGGAAATGTGACTAGCCTAATTTCGAAGAGCGGAGGGCATATCCCAAGCCAGCCCAGCTAAATATGTTACACACGTCACTCCTCTTACACAGGAACTTTAATTGGGTAGACAGCGCTTGACAGCACAGCGTTAAGAACCGCGCGTTGACAGTGCTGACGTCACTGCTTCACGAACCGCGCGTCGACAGTGCTGACGTCACAGCTTTAAGAACACCGCGCGTAAGCGTTAAGAACCGCGCGTTGACAGTGCTGACGTCTCTGCTTCACGAACCGCGCGTCGACAGTGCTGACGTCACAGCTTTAAGAACACCGCGCGTCGACAGTGCTGACGTCACTGCTTTAAGAACACCGCGCGTCGACAGTGCTGACGTCACGGCTTTAAGAACCGCGCGTCGACAGTGCTGACGTCACGGCTTTAAGAACCGCGCGTCGACAGTGCTGACGTCACGGCTTTAAGAACCGCACGTCTACAGTGCTGACGTCAAGGCTTTAAGAACACCGCGCGTCTACAGTGCTGACGTCACTGCTTTACGAACCGCACGTCTACAGTGCTTGACAGCACAGCTTTAAGAACCGCACGTCTACAGTGCTTGACAGCACAGCTTTAAGAACCGCACGTCTACAGTGCTTGACAGCACAGCTTTAAGAATAACGATCAGTGACGACAGCAACAATCACGGAGTATGGCAGATCATCGCGTGGCTTAGTCACGAGTGTCATAATCCCCCCGAGTTATGTGCGACGCGACACACCGACATAAAACAGTAGTTGATAGTGAGCTTCTCATCATAAACTGCTAAGAACGAGGGCAGCCGCGTGCGTGGCGGCCGATATAGCAATGATAAACCTATTTACATCGCACGATATGGTGATGACATTCTGATTAGGTTAGGACGCGGCGAGTGACATTTATACGTGTATGACACACTGCGAGCACACACGCGCACGCGGACACGCATGTACACACGTACATGTATACGCGTAAACACACGCAGCCACGTGCGCACGTATGTAAATAAAGTCCTCACTTAAATTCTACTCATGTGTGAAGTGCGGAGACTTGGACCGTCTCTAAAGGACACAGTGACAGATCTAAAGGTTATCATCACCTATCTTACACGACATCAGGAGCGTATCACTCGATGTCATTCAGATACATAACGTTAACGATGAACAAACAGTTTCGACTTCTGGGTGAATCTTCATCGGTTTCTTCTAACGCAGGAAATACTGAAAACCGAGTGTTTTTCACACCCCACTTAATATTTTGTTTCACTTACCTGTTTGATCCACGGTGAACGCATGCCAGGTCAGTCACGCGAATGCGAGAAAAAAAGAGAAACAAATTATTCATTAGTTTACGCGGTACTGCAATACACATGTACAGCAACAGACAGCAATGACGGGTATGATAATGAAAACAGTAATTTTCACACGGAAAGCAAATTAATACGCATTGAAACATCCGCACTGACGGTCGCGTAGTCGCTGCGTGTGATCACGTGACATTTACACACCGATGAGAGCGGTTCTTAATGATTATGATGAACATCATGATGCAGGGGTCGCGCCTGTATTCACCACCACGCTTCGCACACACACATAGCAAAACATTATTGCAGAAGTCTTCCATCGCTTAAAGGGTTAGGATGAGGGTTAGGGTTCAGGTTAAGGTTGGGGTTAGGGTTAGGGTTTGGGTTAGGTTAAGGGTAGGGTTGAGGTTAGGGTTCGGGTTTGGATTGCGGTTAGGGTTGGAGTTGGGGTTAGGTTAGGGATAGTGTTGAGGTCAGGGTTAGAGTAAAGGTTAGGGTTAGGATTAGGGATAGGCTTGGTGTTAGGGTTAGGGCTATGAATGGGGCTTGTGCTAGGGTTAGAGTTAGGGTTAGATCTTTCCATGGCCATGATATTCTGGCAGCGTACAAACTTTGTGCATCGTATTGTTTCATTACCGAGTAGTGAAACATTGTCCCGACGAGAAATTATCGCTTCTCAATTCAAAAATATCAAGATAGGCACAGACCCAATTTCAATGGCGTTAGCACCACACTACGTAATATACGTAACAACAGCGTATTATCTAAAACTTTACAGTACTATAGCTTATTATCCAGAATTTTTTCAGAACTGGAAAATGACTTTTTAAAATTCCAGGACCTTACAGGTTGGTCCTCTCCCTCCTCCACCTTGCAGTCGTAGAACCCGAAAATAACCGAATGCGTGTTCGCATTCTTTCTCCCTGCTGCCTCGCCATCATCATCATCATCATCATCATCATCATCATCATCATCATCATCTCGTCTCCCCCACATTAACCTACTACCACGCCTGTGTACATGCATGCCTGCAGAACACGTTCACACGGTAAACACATAGCGCGCCAATTAAACTTAAACGCTATTGTAATCAATCACTCAGACCTGATGAGTAACTATATGTATGCATGTATCTCTCTCTCTCTCTCTCTCTCTCTCTCTCTCTCTCTCTCTCTCTCTATGCGAGCGATCATATCTCTCTATATATATGCGCGTGCGTGTGTGTGCAAAATAACTCGACGGAAAAATACGAACCTAATACGTTAGCGTACTTGACTATTGTTCGCACAATGAGCCTGGGGCCCGTTGTCAGAAACAAAATTAGTCTTAACATTAGTCTTAACATTAACTTCCACTCGTAAACCGTTGACAGAAACATCACAAAGTTACGAGAATGAAAAATCCTCGAAAATATCCTCTGAACATTACGAGAGCCCAGACCCTCTCGTAGCTTTAATATTAAGATGAAAATAACACATTTACACTGCGAATTACCATTATAGTAATATTGTATTTTATAATAATGAATAAAATGTGTTTTTCTTGAATAACACGTCAAAATCATTAATTATCTACCGATTATAAAACAAAACAAAACATTTACAAATGGCGTATGGCATTTGTTCTCTTGTTTTAAATACTTTGCCACGCTTGCCACGACTCTCGCGTCTCGTGTTACAGTGTGAGAATTTATCTTGTTGTGCAGAATAAATTCATGACCGCGTCGTTTTTCATCAAATATTATTTATATGTGGTTAGCCATCATAATATGCATAAATCGCTGTGATGTACAATAAATGTGTATGAATTTGAATTTTGTGATCGATTCTCATCCAATCAGCAGCCTTGTAATGAAGTTCCCGTTATCGTAAGTTTTCTAATAGCTGCGATGTGTTTCTGTCAGCGCTCCTCTCGTAACATTAACATTAGTCGTAAGTGTTATCTTAGCATTAACATTAGCATTAACTTTACGATGTTTCTGACAACGGCCCCCTGCTTTCTGCGCACACCCACTCCCGTACACGCACTCACACGCGCACGCAGCACACACACATACACACATACGACAAGCACGCACACACCTACGCACACACGCACGCAGCATGCACACACTGCACACACGCATACACACACGGCACACACGCACGCACATACGTACCTCCCACAAACACGCACACACACACGCACGCACGCACACACACACACGCACGCCTTTTGTTGACGTCGCGTCGAATCCGCTCTGGTAATTCTTTTTTTTAAACGCAGCGATTCGAATCTGCAAACCTAAAATCGTACCTAAATCGTACGTATCGACGCTCTCCCCGCACGCTCTTCCTTCCACGCTCTTTTTTCCACGCTCTCCCCGCACGCTCTTCCTTCCACGCTCTTCCTTCCACGCGTTTTTAACAGCGACCTGCCGCTA
>NW_014578516.1:15410-24433 GCF_000485595.1 Priapulus caudatus
TTCCTTCCACGCTCTTCCTTCCACGCTCTCCCCGCACGCTCTTCCTTCCACGCTCTCCCCGCACGCTCTTCCTTCCACGCTCTTCCTTCCACGCGTTTTTAACAGCGACCTGCCGCTAATGTGATACGACACGGAGCGGCGGGGTTCCTCTTTAAATCCTCAGCATCAAAGACTAACGCGGCCATCGGGCCATCCCCTTACGTAAGTGGTCCCATATTCGATTAGAAAGCCGCCTCCGTGGGCGCGGGCACGCGTACGCGCAGCGGGGCACGGAAATAAAAATATTTTACGCGCATTCAGCTGCTCAATTTGGCCTCATATCGAAATTATGCAAATGGCACACACACACACACACACACACTCTCATTCTCTCCCCCTCTCTCTTTCACTCGCCGCATTTTACTGTCTGTTGACTCAGCCACCCTGCTGGCTAATATGGCATACTGGCCATATGGGGCAGCCTCGTCGCTGACTAATTAGAATTGCATGTCAGCCCGATGGCTCTGATTGCTCTCATAACACCGAGGGCTTCTGTGTGGGAGATGTGTATAGGGAGCTTACGCGCTGGTTGTATCGGGTCAGGAAAGGTCACATATAATAATCAGCCATCTCTCTCTGCCTCGCGCTCTCTCTCTATCCAATGCATGGCTAACATGATAAAGCAGAACAATGAAACAAATAAACAATGACATAGTAATACAAAGAAACAATGAACAATAATATAATAATACAATGAAACAATAATATAATTAAATATTCTTCATTCAGAATGTTTTGATTTGCTAGAGTGGATATGTATAGTGTATACCATAGACTTCCAACGTCGTATTCGCAATGAAATTAAATACTAGGAGTGAATTAAAAATACCTTATTCACTCATGCAATTACAGTAACACGAACACCTATCGTTACGAAAGTAACGCGTTTTAAAAGAAAATTACCGTAACGTTAATTGCGTTTTGCTAGTAAACCCCTATATATAACGAAAAATGCGATCCTACAGAAATCTGCTAGGCCAAGAGAAGTAACGCGGACTGTTGATTTAATGGTGTAGCGCCGTATAACGCGATATTAGATGTAGGTAGGCCGCATTAAGCTGGTAGTATCAGACGACACTCTAGCACTGTCCAGAGTGCACGTGACGAGGTCCAACCTCCCCCCACACCCCAGCGCGGCAGCCACACACAGTAGCTGTGCCGCGGGCTGATGAGAGAAAGATTTACACACGCACTTACACGCGTATATACACACAAGCGCGTATATATATTATATAATATATACATATAAATTAATGAATTCATAATGACCGTAGCGTTCGCACACACGATTCGTACCTAGGCACACATCAACGAGCGAAGCCGCGTCTCAACGCGAGCGCAGGCCGTATATAACACTATCAATTATTTAATCGGAATGTAAATGTCGGCTTTGATGTTCCATAAATGTCTTTATCGCGCGCCACGCGTCCCCCAGCGGAGCGGTTACGCATATATGGCGCTGTTAGCATAGAGCCAGCACGCGGTGAGATGCTGCCTGCTACCACCACGCCTGTATGTACATACATACGCGCCTGCAACCATATACGATCCTCGAAATAATAGACGGGGAGAGAGAGAGGAGAGAGATGGAGAGAGGGAAAGAGAGGGGGTGAGAGAGAGTGAGAGAGAAAGAGAGACGGGCAGGCAGAGAGAGCGGAGAGGGAGAAGGGGAGAGAGAGCGCTCGAGAAAGAGACTGACAGCCAAAGAGAGGGAAGAGAGCGAGAGAGCGGATATGGAGAAGGGAAGAGAGCGCTTGAGAAAGAGATTGACAGCCAAAGAGAGGGAAGAGAGAGAAAGAGTGCGAGCTAGAGAGAGATGACGCATGGCGTGGCGTGGGTGTGAGGACGTTGGAGGGATGACTCGACGAAGCAGCTCAGCTTACGATCTATACACACGCGTCGATCACCAACTGTTTCTCTCCCGAAGGCTGATGCCGCGATGACTGATGCTTTTATAGTGAAGTTTTATAGTGATTTCCATAGCAATTTCGATATCATTAAATACATTTATCGAACAATGTATTATAAAGACATTATTTCATCGTTTCGTGTTTATATCGGAGCAGCAGTCGATTCAGATGAAGAGAGCAACATCGTCGCGTTCGCTATTTATTTTATCTGTTCAACGATCTGTCCCCTGTGCAGATATTATTTCACGGCTGTGCGCGAAACGAAAGAATAACGCTCTCGCTCCTATCCAAACACACCTGCATCTCGGTTGACAGCGCGTGCTTTGATTATAAGGCAATCACGACACATTCACACACACACGCACGTACGTAACACACACACACACACAAACGTACACACACACCACAACCCAACACACATAGTCAGCACACACGACCACACACAGCACAGCAGCACAGCAAACACACTCACACAGCAAACAGGCATACACACACACACACACACACACACATACGCGCGCACGCACGCACGCACGCACACACACACACACATACACACATACACACATACACACATACGCACGTACGCACGCACGCCCGCACGCGCGCGCGCACACACACACACACACACTCACACGCACGCGCGCGCGCGCAGCTTTATATATCACGAGACACGGGCAGCATACTGTTACTATCAATTATACTCACGCGCACAGCCGTGAATAGCTGGCTGGGGAGGGAACACGCGGCAGAAACCGCAGGTACACGGACAAGGGATCACACCGCGATACACAACTCATTACGCGTGTCGGCGCGGCTCGGCTCAAGCTGTGCCTTTATGACTTATTACCTGGCTCTTACATAACGTTACACCTGTAAGCTGTCGCTAAAGCAATTAGGCGATAGTATACACGCGCGCCGCACACACGTACCGCGCTGAATAGCTATGGGTGCCACGCAGCAGGTCTGATTGCTTACACCACTCGGTAATGTACAGGAAAAAGTTGGCCGCATGCCAGATATCCGTGTTTGCTCGCTACGCTGACGAGTTTTTTGCGGCATTTTTTTCATGTTAGCGAGTTTCAGTAATCATTCCCAAGATTACTACGATCCCGCAGTAATCACGTGCCGTAATTATTTCCCGGTATTTAGAAGGAAACACGGTAAAACTTACAGAGCGATTTATTATTATATTATGTGTCTGGCTCATAGCTTCTCTTTACACACGCAAACACGCAGCACACACAAACACGCACACACGCACGCACGCACGCACACACACACACACACCAAAGCACGCGCGTACGCATGCCCGTACGCACGCACACGCACACGCACACACAGCATGATAAGTATAAGGTATAGAATGCTCACCAATGGTTTCTAACGTGGAAATTGAATAAAACGCGAAAAAGTCGTTTTTCCGCCGAAATTCCCCAGTGGACACTTCACATATTTCTCTCTCGTACCGGCTAAAGTTATTTGCTGAACATCATCTAATTAAAGAATGGCAATTGAACAAAAATAGCAGCTGCAACCACGTACTCGATGCACCGAATAAACCATTCTTGTGGTGGTTTGAATGTGTCTGTGTCCTCTATAAATCCCAAAGCATCGCTTACCTCTAAACACAAACACTCGTAGGAATAGGTTAATCGCATTTCGTAAGAAATAACACTGTAAATTTATTTCAGAACAAATCCATGTAATTGACCTGTTAGCAACAGTTTCGACAATGGGTCTAGGTGTTTGTCACGCGACTGCATACGATTTGACAAACACAACTGAGACAGTTGTCGAAACTGTTGCTAATAACAGGCCATTTACATTGATTCACACGTAGATGGATTCGTCAGAAAAATACAAGTCCACGTAATTTAAACCCACCTGATTGATTCTTCTGTTGCGTCGCTCCCATCTCCACCGGACGACACTCATTTTATCATTTGCCTGTCTCTCTATTTCCCTACCTCTCTCTCCCTCTCCCCCTTCTCTCTCTCTCTCTCTCTCTCTCTCTCTCTCTCTCTCTCTCCGAGACCTGGGATCGAAACGCGCTCGAACACAGCAATGCTTTTAGCGAAATTACATCCAAACAAACAACGTCCGCTTGGCAGCCCTCGAAAGCATCTTAAAAAAACTTGTGCAGAGCAATTTCCTGCCGCTGTGTAGACGACACTGCTGGCAAAAAATGACCACGCAATGTCCGATTCCGTCACTCGTCGCTGTCGCTATCACCTCAGATTTCCCAGCGGTCTAAATTGGACAACTAGTATCACCGCGGCGCGTCGGTAGAACTGCGGGGATGCACTCAGGCTGAGAACGAGGGGAGAGAGATAGAGATAAAAATAGGGGAGGGACAGGGGGGAGAGAGAGATAGAGTGGGAGACTCAGAGGAGGGACAGGGGGAGAGAGAGATAGAGTGGGAGACTCAGAGAAGGGTGAAGGAGAAAGTAAAGAGAGATAGAGAGGTGGAAGAGTGATAGGAGAGAGCAAGGGCAGTAAGGAGGAAAGAGAGAGGGCGATGAGTGAACGGCGTTCCAACGCACAGCTATACGCGCAATTACCATCCGACCACACTCTCACTACTTCGTTCATTCGCGTACATATATATGTTCACATTATAACTCGGCGAAATCTCGACTGCCGCACAGAGAGATGCCGTACTGCCAATCCACCCAACGAGACACACCCGCACAGATAAACACCCTCTGCAGATCTCCCACCTCTCTCTCTCTCTCTCTCTCTCTCTCTCTCTCTCTCTCTCTCTCTCTCGCTCTCCTTACTAACTGACCAAGATACCGCGCCTCTCCTAAGACGCTGCGGCTTTCTTTCGTCGGCAGGCGGAGACATGTTTGTGATTTCTCTCGCTCTCTCGCCGACAGACTTCCTTCAACGCTGCGGCTAAGCGCCCCCGATTATTTATCGCTCATGGTTTCAGCTTCAGTTTTCATCAGGGCTGCTGATGGTGATGGTTTACTTATCCGCCGAGTACACACACACAGACATACATACACGCACGCACACGCATACACACACACTCACGCACACACGCACGCACGCGTGCACGCACATACATACATACACACATATATACATACACCACACACATCACACACGCACGCACACGCATACGCAACACACGCCGCGCACCCATCACATAATACACCACACACACACGCACGCACTCACGTACAGCGCACATCAGACGCCGTACGCACGCACGCACGCACACATACGCACACACAGGCCATACAGACACACAGAGCAAGTACATAGCACGCACACGCAACACGAAATACAGACGCCACGACCGCTCACGCACAACACAAGAGACATAAAAATACACATGAGGGCACACGCACCAGCAGACACACAGAGAGACATACATACACACACTGTGCTGGTTGTGCTCCGCGCGGCGGGAGGAGTATGCCGCGCGCAGCACGCAACATGCCAAATACACACGCACCACCACATCCACACACACGCGCACGCACATGCTACACAAGCACACACGCACACCGAGTGAATGATGGCAACAGCGGGACGGGAGAGGGCCTCTGTATGTCCCTCTATATGTCTCTCCTCACCTCTCTCTCTCTCTCTCTCTCTCTCTCTCTCTCTCATCTCGCTCTCTCTCTCTTCTCTCTCTCTCTCTCTCTCTCTCTTTCTCGTCACTTTCTGTGGCTTTCTCGTCTCTGGGGCTCTCTCTCTCTCTCTCTCTCTCCCGCTCTCTCTCTCCCGTCTCTTCTCTCACCTTTCTTCTTTCTCTCTCTCTCCTCTCTCTCTCTTCTCTCTCTCTCTCTCTCTTCTCTCTCCGCTCGGTCCGCTACCGCTTTCTTTATTCGCTCTTCCTTCACTATTGATCGCGCGCGCTCCGCTAACTTTCTTCAGTAGCTCCCCTCTCTCAACACCCAGCAAGACACTCTCTCTCTCTCTCTCTCCACCTCCCTCCCTCCTCCCCCTCTCTCTCAGCCTATCCTAGCCTTGTTTACAGGAAAACGGGTGAGTTTTAGCAGCTTACCGCAACACACACGACCGCGTGTAAATAGATGCTCATCTGTTTCCTAACCAGACTCTATACTGATAATATATATCATATATATGTGTGTGTGTGTGTGTGGTGTTGTGTGTGTGCGCGGTGCGGCGTGTGGGCGTGTGGTGCGTGTGCTGCGGCGCCGTCGACGTGTGTGTGTATGTACTGCTGCGCTGATGACCTGTGCTTTAAGTCAGGCTTACATACACTACTGTCACCCGGTCACTTGATCCTGCTTTACTCAACACCATCACCGCCCAAGCCACACCCTACCATACAGTCGCATGGATGGAGAGAGACGCACACCACAACCTTCATGCCACCACTGCACTACGCACACGATCACACGCGTCCGTCTACCACGCACGCCACGCAACACGTCGACGCCACGCACGCAACGCACGCAGACGCAACCACCGGCCATGCACGCGCTCGCACGCACACCTACAACACGCGACGCAACGCACCACACGCAACTGCACGGCACGCAACGCCACGCAAGCACGCACGTCACGCAACTTCATCGCACACACACACAACACACACACACACATACACAGCACACACAATCACTACAGATATGACACGCATACAACTCTCAGCGGCAGCAAAACCCCATTATCGAAGCGAACGATACCAATCTTTTTATTGGTATTATATGTTCTTATAGCCATTAATATTTTTATGCTAACGAGAACGCCGCCTGAACTTCTACTTAATATCTAGTTTCGAAGTTGTCGCGCAGAACCGACCGTTTAGACGATAAACAATTACCTTCCTCTCCACGCACAACGACACCCCCGCCCCAACCCCATCGCCCCTGCGTATTTTTCTCACCCTAAATGTATCGTTGATTCGTGCTACTTCAGCACCTGATCTCAACGATTCTGGTGTGAGTATTTAACAAAGAGAGTGTCCAGACGCGTGGACGGACTCAATATATTTAGGGCCCAATTCTTCATCTGTCCCGAGCGCGTGGATCGCAACCGGTCAGGTTTGGATGATCGAACTGTATTAAATATCTCTCTGCGGCGAAAAGAGCTAAATCGCATCTCTAAATGATTAGGGAAGGTAGAATGGCTACCATTGAGGATCCAATATTTACAACAGAGCTTAAAACTCGAGCCTAGCATCGGCTTTGTGATACCCCATCGAATTGTGTGGCTAGTGTGCTAGAGTGCATGTAGCTAGCGTTGCGTTGGGGTGTGGCTCGTGCAGTGCGTTGCGGAGGCGCGGAGCGGATGGACGCTTGAGGGCATCACGTGTGTGTCATTGCGCAAAAGAGCAGATAAAGAGAGATTTGAATGAGAGGCGAGGACCAAAAGAATTGCGTAGCTCATTCGTTACCCCACGTCAACTCCATCATCCGGTACTCCTACACACAGACCACGCGCAAGGACCGCAATCACCACGCACCACACACAACACATACCACACACACACACGACACACACACCACACACACACCACCACAACCCCACGACACACAACTATCAGCACGAACACACGTCGGATCACGCCCACACACCACCACGGCACACGTACACACAGAGCCTAGGCCTCTGGGCCCACTTTTTCGTGAGCACGCTCCGCATACGCGCATCGCACACACACGCACACCACCACACCACACGCTCAACCAGGATCCCACCACGCCACACAGCTTGCACGACACCCGCATCTTTTGCGTAGCGCCCTTCTGGCCCCACGCGCCCCGACACACACGCAAAACACACACACAAGCACGCACAATCACACCACGCTACGCGCCCGCGACACACGCAGCACACAACACACACACACACACCACAACACACAAAGCACGCACACACACGCACGCGCTTCCGCCACAACACGCACTACACAACACACACACACACACACACATACCAAGGGCACGCCCACATCACACCCCGCGCGCACGCCACACACACACACACATCACAGACAACACACACTACAAGCGACGCACACACACGCCGCGCGCCGCACTGCACCACACACACACACACACACAACAACACAAGCACTCGACGAACTCACACTCACAGGCCGCAGCACGCAGGCGATCGCACTAGCACCACGCCAGCACCGAGCAACACAGCACACGCACAACGCACACGCACACCAACACAACTGCACACGCCACACGGCAGCCGGTCCACGCACCAACCACTACACACAGAGAGATACACACACATACCACACACACAACCGCAACAACACACACACCACACACCCACGCGCACACGCACACGCACAACGCACACGCCACACGCACACCTACACGCGACGCACGCACACGCAACACGCACCACGCACACGCATCACGCAGCACGAGCAGCACACCACACAGCACACACACACACACTTCATACACAATCACGCGAGCACACGCTACTGGAAAATCACTGCATTACAGCTGAAAAATGTCCATGCGACATCAGTTTAGGCGCGACAGATTCGTGCGACTTCACTTCTGGCCTTTTCCAACAACCCCGCCAGCACTCACGTAATTGCTCCGCCATACTCCACACACAACGCGTCCCGCGCACCATGACCCGAATGGCGAGTTGATCATACATTGACTTGCGCGTTAATAAACCCTCTCCCTCTTCCTGGTCTCTCTCTCTCTACTCTTCTCTCTCTGCTCTCTCTCTCTGCTCTCATTCTCCTCGTCGTCGTTTCTGCATCTCTCTCTCTGTAATCTCTCGCGTCCGTCCTTCTCTCTCATCCTCGTTCTCCTCTCTCCCTTCCTCTCCCTCTCATCGCATAGCGGCTGTGATGGCAGTGTACTGTGTGTGGCACACACATGTATGTCGCTTCCTACTGCGCTGGCTGCTGTTGCCTGCTGACTGCTGCTGCTGCTGTTGCTGCTGCTTTTGCTGCTGCTGCTGCTGCGTTGGCTGCCTTCCTTGCTGCTGCTGCGTTGTTTGTTGCTGTTGTCTGCTGCTGCTGCTGCTGCTGCTGTTGTTGTTTGCTGCTGCTGTGCTGCGCGCGTACTCGTCCGTGAACTGCTACTCGCAGCCTCCCTCCTC
>NW_014578516.1:24458-27096 GCF_000485595.1 Priapulus caudatus
TGTTGTTGCTGTTCCTGCTTCTGCTGCTGCTGCTGTTGTTGTTGCTGCTGTTGCTGCTGCATGCTGTTGCTGCTTCTGCTGCTGCTGCTGTTGTTGTTGCTGTTGTTGCTGTTGTTGCTGCTGCTGCTGCTGCTGCTGCTGCTGTTGTTGTTGTTGCTGCTGCTGCTGTTGTTATTGTTGCTGTTGTTGCTGCTGCTGCTGCTGCTGCTGCTGCTGTTGTTGTTGTTGCTGCTGCTGCTGCTGCTGCGCGTACCGTCGGTGAACTGTAGCTCGCAGCCTCCTCCTCCTCATACGTATCCATGGTTCCACAGCAGCATTACAATGCGTGCCCTTCACTAGTGCATATGATTTACGGTAGAGACAGAGAGAGGGGAGACGGAGCGCGAGGGAGCGAGAGTGGCAGAGAGTGGGGGGAGCGGGGTAGAAAGAACGAAAAAGGAAGAGAGGTGGAGGGGGAGCGAGGGAGAGTGGGAGAGAGTGGGGGAGAAGGGGGTGGAAAGAACGAAAGAGGAAGAGAGATGGAGGGGGAGCGATGGAGAAAACGAGAGGCAGCGAGAGTGTGTGCGCGCGTGCGTCCATAGCACTCTTGATGTACGCTGTAGGTCTGTACAAGAATACAGCCAGTTTATGAAGAAGAGGAGGAGGAGAAGGCGGAGAAGGGGGAGGAGGAGGAGGAGGATGGGGAGGGAAACGTAGGTGTAGCGAGAAGCCGAGGAAGAAGAAGAAGAAGAAGAAGAAGAAGAAGAAGAAGAAGAAGAAGAAGAAGAAGAAGAAGAAGAAGAAAATGAGGAAGAATAAGAATGAAAAGACGGTAAAACGTGGAGGAGAGAGAGAGAGACGAAGCAGTCGTAGTCGTAGCAGTAGCAGTAGCAGTGGCCGTGGCAACTGCTAACAACTACGCACTGAACACCTCCTGTACACACTTGAGCACGTCAGCATTAATCTTCCTCCACTTTTCCTGCTTCCTCGACGAGGTGAGGTTATAGCGGAGGAAGCTGTGGCTATGGCTTCATTCTCAGAATTAACGAGCACTCCTGACGGGAATAATTCGTGGGATGGGTGACCTGTAGAGTAGGAAATAAGAAGCCTAGCTATGCTCATTGATTCAAATGGTTACGGGGACTTACATGAGGGGTAATGAGTGTAGGGCTTATATTATAATGGGAAGTGTGCTCTCCTTATTGATGTACACGTTAGGGAGGAAAGGTTAGGTAAGGGTTAAAACGGTTATTGCAAGTTTTTTGGCTCAGAAAAACTAAATATAGCTGAATTTAGTAGTTATGGCATAGAAAAATGGATTTGACCACATCGTACCAGCTCCGAATATTATCGTATGCCGACTATCCAAAATACAAATGGCGCCTTCAAACGAAGTGCATAATTGAAACAAAAGGGCGTGCAATTCTGTGTGGTAAATATTATTGAGTTTTTATGTCAATAATTCAGAGCTCTTTCTGTCATTGTCATTCCCGTGTTACTATCTGACTGGTAATCCACAAGCTTCTCTAGTAACAGATTTTACGCGGTATTAGTACTATACTGCTGTTACGCTAGTATGAACCTCTGTGTTTACACTCTGACCTGATTTCTATGGTGCGGCGGTATGCATTACTGCACCCTGATAGATGTCTCGCGCTACCGCGAGAAATTCCGAGAGATGGCAACGGTAAACAAAACAGAACGCAAAATTGTAATTGTGCATGATTTGGTAAATACGACGGTTCTAAGGCATTTTATCGTTACTCTAGACAATTGCAGTTACTCGAGCAATAACGGTAGGTATCATGAAAGTGGGGAAAACACTGGAAAACTATCGCAATAATTACTTTAAGTGAAGGTGAGGAGTGTGGGGACGCTCTCCCTATTGATGTGAATATTAAGGTTGGGCGGTTGAGCGGTAAGGTTACATGGGAGTGATTAGAATAGAGAGAGAGAGAGAGAGAGAGAGAGAGAGAGAGAGAGAGTGGTGTGCGCGTGTCTGGCGTTGCGTGTGTGGCGTGCGTCGCGTGCGTGCGTGCGTGCGTGCGGTGGCGTGCGGCGTGCTGTGCGTGCCTCGTGTGTGTGCAAACCTGGATGGCGATGACCTCTTGCGAGCAGAGGGGATGTTTTTTTTGGTCTTGAGACCTATAAGTATGTTTTACCGTCATGACTTCGGTGGAGCGATGAGCCGGTCGGGCTGTTGATCGAATTTACCTCTGTTGATGGAATGACACCTTGTTTCGACCCAGGAAACCTGACTAGAGGGTACGCTTGAAAAATTGAAAGCAATAAGATGTTTCTTGGCCTCAGAGATCATAGGTAGTAGGTTGTATTCACCCGAGGGTCTGACGTTATTCGATTCGTACGCGGCCGCGGCGTGAGGCTGCAGTATCGGTCAAAGTGTGTGAACTTACCGCGGGGTGGTAAAATCGGATTCCTGTATCTAATTAGGAATACACTGACAGTGCACCGGGAGCCAGGCGATTCCTGGCGAATGTTCGTAGGTACGGCGAGGTGTTTTCTAGCTGTATTGAACAGAGAAGGGCCTGAGTGTGCTTCTGCGGCCCGTCCGTGATGCGATTATCTGTCTACGATCACATGCAAGATGGTTGTAATAGGGCAGTCGTTCTAGAAAATGCCCTTTCCTTTTTCTCGTGCT
>NW_014578516.1:27362-39684 GCF_000485595.1 Priapulus caudatus
GCTCTCTCTCTCTCTCGCGTTCTCTCTGTCGCTCTCGCTCTCCCCTCTCTCTCTCTCTCTCTCTCTCTCTCTCTCTCTCTCTCTCGCGCGCGCTCTCGCTCTCTCGCACTCGCTCGATCTCGCTCTCTATCCCCCCCCCTCTCTCCCTTTCTCTCTCGCTCTCTATCTCTCTGTCTTTCGCTCTCTGTTCCTCGCACTCGCGCTCTCTCCTTCACTCTGTCTCTCTCTCTCTCTCATTCGCTCTCTCCCTCTCTCTCTCTCTTTCTCTCTCTATTTCGCTCTCTCTCGCGCGCGCTCCTATAGACTGGTGGGATGAAGCCTAGGGGAGTAACACCACGCCGCACGCGATATACGATGCGTGTTAGTAATAGTAGATGAAAGAGCAGAAGAATCTACTGTTATTATATCTAGGCTCAGCCGCTCCGAGATGAATCAACGCACGCGCCAAAAACTCGCGTCTCCAGCGGGACCGCCGCCGCCGCCGCCGCGCAAAAATCTCTTCTTAAAACATTTTCTTTAAGACGGAGAGAGAAAGTCGCGCGACCTTGTTTTCCTTTCTTGCGAGGCATGCGGGAATGATTTATTGCTTATCTGTCGGAGGATTTCCCATTCCCCCCCCCCTCACTCCTCCCTGTCCTAGCTCATCTGAACGTCATCTCAGTCTCCTCTTACTTGTAAACCGAACTTATAATAACAGCGGACAGCGCGACTCGTTGCAAATATAATTTAACGTGACGACACACCGCGCACAAGCACGCGTCGGCGCGCGTTTTTTTTTCTCTCGCGTTCAAATATTATGTTACAAAACCGAAGCGGGTGTCTTAGTGCGGGGAAGGATCGCGAAAGAAAACACGAGAGGTGCAGATCTCGCTGCATGCGCAAGATTTCGCCGTACGTACAGAGAAGATCGCGCTGTCAGTAACGCATTACGGATGCTATTGCATTGCACAAGCGACTTCTGTATTCTACGCGCACGCCGCGGACGTGATACTGCGTGCGGCAGCGGCGATAGATTGGCATGTTCACTCACAGACGACGCTGCCCGTTCTCATTAGGTCCGTGTCTGAGGGAACAAATGGTCTCGCATTCATGCTTCTGCCGACGTTTTTGCCTCCGTGGTAGAATCCATCCAACGACAGATCCCTTTATCGAAGAGATTCTCTCTCGCGCGCGCAGTCAGCACAACACAATACACTGTATGCAGAGAGAGAGAGAGAGAGAGAGCGAGAGAGAGAGGGGGAGAGAGAGGGGGAGATGGAGAGAGCGAGAACGAGAGAAACAGTGATAGCGAGAAGGTTTTCTACAAAAACTATCGGCTTTTATGAATTTCACGAGCTATTGCACGTAACGACGTTCAGCCTCTCTGGCATCGACTTAGACTGCCACGCGGCGCCGCCTAGCTCACGCGCGCGTCTATTCTACGGGCGAGGTGTTGACCATCTGTTGCGAACGCGGTGTTAATTCGCTGACTAAGTCGCAGACCCGGAATTAACTCTATTATGATGTCGACTAGGCGATTGCTACAGGGCCCTACATCGCGCTGGCTCGTCCTAATTGGATTGGGTCAGCAGATGATGCAGAGAATCTCTGCCCACGAGACTTCTACACTGCCACCCCCAGCATCACTCCCACCCCACCCCCCATGCACCATCGGTGGTGTGAGGTGACGACTCACTATACACTAACACTTAAGCAGACCGGCTGACCATAGCTGACACGTGACGTCACGACACGCCCGCAGCTCGTCACGTATAAACGATGAAGACACCTCTAGTCCTGTCTGTGTATATCCAACCACCTGGGTGACGTTTTGAAAACGAACTGTTTTCCGTGACAGTCGGGTACGTTCCATTTGTTCGAAATGTAGAGTAACTGTAGCTAGCCAAAAAACCGATAGGGTATGGTTAACTAACTACATATTACTCATAAGCTCACTGATTAACCAACTCTAACGTATGGTTAATGGTATAGGCTAACTCCTTCGCTGAACCGCTTGATTCCATATAGCTCCCGGACTATCGGACGAGATCATGAGGATTCTTTGCATGGAATCATAATATTAATAACTTACGGCGGGAACCAGCGTATGCATTAAACATTCACGCGTCGCCTTCACACTGTGTTGTCAGCATTCGTGACGGAGAACATTCGAAGTAGCGCTGCCTGTCGATGAACATTGTACTCATTCCTACATGATCTCATCGTGTTTCATCCTCATTCAAATTGTATGAACGTGAGCGGTATATTCATACGTAGTAACGGACCACGGGTAACGCGTTTCTGACAACAGGAGGGGGACCGCTGTCAGAACAAAACTAGTCTTAACGTCAGTCTTATCATAAACCTTTTCTCTTAGATCGTTGACAGAAACATCGTAAAGTTACGAGTTTCTCATATTCTCAGTTTCGCAGTGTATAGAGGTCCAATCTAATAATCCAATCTATAACTTATAAGAAAAAAGGTTAATGTTAGAACTAATGTTAAGACCAACTCTGTATCTG
This sequence comes from Priapulus caudatus, assembly GCF_000485595.1. Lineage (NCBI taxonomy): Eukaryota > Metazoa > Priapulida > Priapulimorpha > Priapulimorphida > Priapulidae > Priapulus > Priapulus caudatus. The sequence continues at coordinate 29,864 of NW_014578516.1, forward strand.
ACAGCGGGCCTCAGCCTATAATACCACACTCACTAGATGGGCTGATTCATCTAAGCAGAGTGGTTAGATGCAGGGCTCATCAACCCACGTTCCAACAGTCTACGACATGTTGGCAGTCGGAAACGTTTGATGGACAGAGAGGAGGGGTTGTTAAAACGACTTTTCACCAGTCTATGAAATGCTAGAAGTTGAAAACGCGTTCTTTATTGGTGAACGGCTGTCGTGCTTGTAAGCAATGATTCCCTTTTAGATTTTATGGCCATTCAGGGGCTTTAAATATAAAAAATACTTCACGATCATAATGGCAAGACGGGTCATTTATGCCAGTCTGCCTTGATGTAAGTACAACACTAAATAGTCCATTAGTGGTAGCAGTCATTCTCTGAGAATTTCAGCAGCAGCAGCAGCAGTAATATAGTGCAACATTTTAATTACGGTTAACAATATTATTGAATAGTGACTATTTCGTCTAGACACATTTATGAGTTTTACGGCTAGCTGGTAACTCGCAACGTGATTCATTTCAATTGCTTTATGGGGAGTTTCGCGTGGATATCAACATTTGTAAGATATAAATCGGTTTTGCGGTGATTGCTATGCGTTTTTTATACATATATAAATATGCAAGTAAGCTTGAGAAAAACTAACTCAATCAAAGACAAATGAATTATACTCAACATGGAAATTTCCACAGATCAATTATTTGCGTTTATACTTATGAGGCAGACTTAGCAGCAGCTAATACACACATACAAGGCACACACACTCATGCGCGCACGAACGAACGCACGCACGCACGCACGCACGCACGCACACACACACGTACGCACGCACGCACGCACGCGCGCACGCACACACACACACACACACACACACACACACACACACACACACACAACACACACACACGCGCGGCGCGGCGCGCGCGCGCGCGCGCGGAGAGAGAGAGAGAGAGAGAGAGCGCGGACACAGAGAGAGACAAAAAGAGACAGAGAGAAGAGAGAGAGAGAGGGAGAGAGAGAGTCAGCGAGAAGCGAGAGAAAAAGAGAGAGCGGGCGAGAGAGAAACATAAACACACGCACACGAACTTTTGGTATTGATGTTAACCTAGCTCTCTGCCGACAAGTGCTCCGCACAGCCTTAATCAGCTGCGGCACGTATACGTGGGTCTGCTAGTGACGGATGTGACAGGCAGACAAGCTGATATATACGGTACTGCTACTATATACGACCTATACCGTCTCCACTGACGCACGAACACTCAAGAGGCTCTCACTGAACGAACGGATTATGAGGGAAGTTTCAGTAGTAGAACTGATTGTGTACAGTCTTTGATTGTGGTTTCTCGGTGCGTATGTCGGATTTGGATAGAGAAGGAGGATGCGGGCGCTTTCAGATGTTTCTGCGTGTGGCACACCAGTACTTACCTGCGATTTGTACCGAAGAAAAAATGTCAATTTATCAATACATAATTCTACTGACTTGGCTCGTCATAAATTAACTAAATATGATATAACATCATTTCACATCAGATATAACGGTCTATACATGGAGGCAAACATCTAGACTACATAAACTCTGGCTCTAACTAAGATTGATGAGCTCCTAATAACATGGTGTATATTAAAGAATATATACTGCAGCTTTTCACCAAACTCTTGGTTCAGAATTCCTCATTTGGGGAAAGTAGCGCGACATTGTTTTGCCCCGTACTTTGTAAAACTGCAATTGCCCTGAATTCTTGCTTCGCTCCTAAAAGCAATTGACCGACGGCACTGTCAAGACCCGCTGTTCTCTAGACGTTGGCGATTTACTCTCCCAGTTCTATCTTGTCGGGTTTTAGAATTCCATCAATTATGCGGCGCTCGTGTAATCCCATCACTGACAAACCCATCTCATATCTCATCTTATCAGACAGTATAGTCCACCCTTTGTCTGCCTGGAATTACTAGCAAAGTCAGTCACCAAAACATCACTATATATTAGGTAGGTGTACTGATCTGGAGTTAGAAGACACCAGGAATATTATATATATATATATATATATATATATATATGATATGTTTATTATGTATTTTTCGTACTTATTTCCTGGAAATGCATATATGCACAATCCTCAAATAATAATCGTATATGCGTGAGAAATACTGTAGTGCCGGTGTGTAAAATATTACGTGATTAATAAAAGCCAATTTAATATTTCATTTCATCAAATAGAAATGATAAATAAACAGAGCTAACAGCTCATATCACTATCAGCGTGATATGCGAGTCCCCAGTGAGGCAGCTAGGGATGTGCCAAACTCTGGTAAACTAATCCCGGTAAACTACAAATATGGCCTATATGCTACAAAAGTCACACGACAAATGAGTTAATACAATTAGTTAGTTGGGCAAAGACTGAAATTGGTGGTTTAGACCAGTTGAGGCTAGGCGATGATGTATATCAATAGTTAGAGGGCAATTTTTGTCCCTTTTGTATTCATGTAGAAATGTGCATGTCCAACTTCTTCTCTGATACCCACCCCCTTGACACATTATTCATCCCCATATAAGCATTAGCTCTCCTGTCAATTGTCATAAATCCTACGACCTGCTACATACAACAGTATTATTACCATAACCTTATCCCTAACCCTAACCCTTTGGCTTTGTACATGCGGTGTATTGTTGATACTGTCTTGCACACTATGGATTTGTGGGTTCAAGGATAGAGATGACGTGTACAGTACGGTGATTGGATAGGATGATGTTAGTTGATAAGATAGGACTGGACATCTTCTCTATCCCTGAGCCGATTTGTCTATATAATACAGAAACCTGCTGCTGCATTAGTCAATACTATAGTAGACATACACAAGGCAGGCCTGACACACGTGTTTCTGAAGGACAGATTATCAAGACAACCTATGGTACCACTATTGTACTAGCAGAGGTAGTGGTAGTATAGGATTTCCTGTACATTACTAATTGTAATCACTAACCTATGTCAATGGTACATATACGGGCGTGCATGTGACTATGGGACTATGTGATATGTGTAGCACACGGGCATATATATGGGCATATTACGTATCTACATTTCGCCATTAACTTCTTTGCCATTCATGTCAAGAACCGCCGGTGTTTATGAAAGGGAGAAAGGGGGTCATCTCGGTACTACTATACATAGTTATACATTTAGTCACATTGTTACTACGAATTACGGATACAATCATTATCTGGCTACTCATTTTACCGCCTTCACAGACCGGCGCAGACTATTTCATGCCTATATATGCGCAGACATATTAATGCCTAAATTTCGAGTGAAGTACAGTTCTAAGAGTTTCGGATCTGCGCTCTACTATAGTACGTTAGAATCAATGGAGGTGTACAGATATAACTATGATGTAGGCTGCGTTGTAACTGTGTGTCGCACCGTTGCAACGGCAGCGCAGCACAGCAGCAGATCAGCAGTAGATCGAAAGAGAGCGCCAGACCTACGAAGACAGATTCTACGGTATTACGGTAAGAAACTGTGGCGACATCGTGAAAACATACCCGCGGTGCCTTGGCCATGTCTCGCTGACCCTTGTCGACGACTCACTGCTTCACTGGCGCACGTAAATCACACAGAAAACCGCGAAACACTGCATTTTTCCACGCAGACGACATTCCGCACACATGTGTACTCCATGTTACCCGCTCGTAAATCGCATTACATCATAGTGCTCGTTCAGGGGCCGCAATATATTGATTATTCACGGCCCGGGGCCATGTCTGGCTGCATCATTTCGGAATATTGCGAGCTACGGAGTTGATTAGAGGCAGCCGCGGTGATTAGCATTAACATATTAATGAAGATGTCACCAGCGTCTGCTCACACCCACGTCGCCCAGATGTTGTACGAAGGAGTAAAATATTCTCGCGCCTGTCTTTGCAATCACGCATATCCGCACGACTGACTCGACACGCTAGCACAGATTGAAATGTACAACCTCACGCACATACTACTGCATGTACGCAAACGTCATCTCGTATGCGTTCTATTTAGACATAGATATCTACAACTATGATTTAGACATCCGCAAGTAGGAACGCATGATGTGTTTTTGTCGGCATAAACACACTGGCTACGTTACTGCATAGGACGTCGACGTCATTGCCAACATCTAATTACAGGTATAGATAAGGCGATCTGCGATCGTTTTGACGGGTTATATAGACACTTATCCTCATCAGTGTTTTACTAGGTGTTTTTAGCAGTGTTTCATTATCTCTTAGTTCCTTAGTGGTAGTAGCAGTAGGTGTAAACTGAGTGCATCGCGGTACTATCTGTGCATTATCTGTGCATGCATGTATACAAGCTACATACTGCGTGTTCAGCCGCTGTTATATGAATTCTGCTATGTGTTATATATGTGTGTTCAGCTGTTACTAAATGTTTAGTGTTTATATGATCAGGAGTAATAACGTACGCACGTGATACGGATGCAGAAGCTTTTATGGTGTTCTTGTGATTTTTTAAATATAACTATATAATGCAAGCATTATCTTCATGGTGACACTATCAACATATGTATACTTAGTACACATACATGCGTGTATACGTAGGTCTCACATAGGGCCTACGTCAGATTTTCTTTTACGTATCTCGTATAATTGCGACTGATTGCATTTTCTTTCAATTGAGTGCTAAACAAAATTCAAAATTCTCCAATCGATTTTTGTGGAATATGTCGCCATAGATACATGGGAAACCGTGATCAAGGTTCAATAAACCATCATATCACGTCGGAGTCTGTAATCATATCTTCATATAGTTTTCACCAACGATCTATTAAAAAAACAAATGAACTAACTAGCCTTCACGCGATCAAGCAATCAATATTTTTCTCTCAAAATTTCGGGTTTTTATGAATATTTCGCTCCTGATGAATCGGGAATAATGATCAAAGCTCACGAAACTATCATTTCACATCAGGTTTGGACACCTTCTATTTACATAGACTTCACCAATAATCGATAAAAGCACAAATTAGCTACAAATTATGTATAACAAACGTTCAAGCAAACAAACGCTAAAAACAGTATGGATTTCACTCTTCAGCGTCACCCAGCGATACAATACAGGGCGGCAGACGAGGCGCTGCGAATTCGCGTGTTTAAAACATTAAAGTGTGCATTAAAATATTTATCCGACGTTATGTGAAGTGTAATGAAATATTCAGCGGGCCCCGTGTGAACACAGCCGATCGGTTGCGTGTGTAGGGTACCACGCCGCACTGTGCAGATATAGATGATTTACATGAGAACCTCACCGGTGAAAAACCTCACCGATTTACATGTAACTCTTTATCACGCGCTCGTAAAACATAATGCTAGGCAAACATAGATGGCGCGGGTAATGGTCGAGAAGCTGCGGTGCTTACGACTAGACTGACTTCAAACGTCCCACCAAAGTTGTTTCTCAACGAATTTATTGATTTATTGTTATTATGTGTATTATTATTATTATTATTTATTATTCAATTTGTTTATGAGCTTGATTGATTGATTTAATGATGGATTGACATATGGATTTAATGAATGAGAGAATGAGTGCATGATTGATTGATTGATTGAATAAATGATTGGTGGATTGATTGATTGATTGATTGATTGATTGATTAATTGATTAATTGATTGATTGAATGGCTGAATGATTAATGGATTGATTCATTGAATGATTGATTTTTTGATTGATTGATTGATTGATTGATTGATTGGCTGATTGATTGATTGATTTTATTTTACCGACCTGCATAGTGAGTCTAGTTGTTAACTAGTCTGACTCCAATCGTTCCTGTGACTGAACCCGAGAGATTATTGATTAAATAATTGAGATGTCATGATTGAGTTTTGTCGAGATACGGATTCCGCCTTTTGTTAGCATAGGAATATGCACTCGTTATCGTACAAGACAATTCCTGCTACACCTATTCCCTAACGGAATATCCACGTGTTTTTTTTCGAACAAAATGATGATTCTATATTCGGGTCACATGTAGCTGGAATTACGATTCTTCAATATAATAAAAATTTGAAATAAATAAAAACACGTCAGGAGATCTGAGAATGCAGACAGTATGTGTATAACGAGCCGTGAGCTACGTGGGTGACGGACGAAGCATCAATATGAAATTCAATGCGAAAATGGGTTATGCTACGGAAATTTTGCATCTGCAGAAATGAGACATACCCATGAGGCAAGGGGGGTCCGGGGGGGGGAAAGAGCCAGAGGCGACAAACAACCACATCGCTGCACAAACTCCGCAGCTCTACGCCGCACACGCTCTATGCCAACTGCGAATTTTCTGTGCGGCTGCGCGTTAGAATAAACCATGTACGCTCTATTATCTCTCGTTAATTTCCCCGTATCTCTATAGTTTCTTCGCATAATACCCACGGTATTTCCTATACTTCTTCACTTTCCTTATACTTATATTTTTGTATTTAGATTCGTGTCTGATGGCCCTTCTTTGTATTTCCTAGACCTCTTCACCTTTCTCACTTGCATTTAGGTTTCGCGCGAATTAGAATAAAAGTCTTTAAATCGTGTGAATCACTCTCTATACACACTCTAACGCGAATGCGGGTATAATAACTCAATCGCTCCATTCAGGCATAAACCCGAGCAATTGAAATAAAATTATTCTAATTATTCTATTAATTTTCTTATTCCAATGATTAAATCGTAGAAGTGTCGAAATAGAATTATTGAATGGTAAATTTATTCCAACGATCCGGATGATTTCAATGGATCCGAGTAAGCTCTCGGCATTGCCTATTAACGCGTCGTCGTCATTCATACGTCATCGCCCATCTTCATCGCGTGTCCTTTATCTTAGTAGTGGTGAGAGACACGCGCGCCCTCCTCTCCCCTCCCCCTCCTTATCCCCAGCTGTGACACGCCTTCAAAATAACGACATAATAGCGGACTGCATTTAAAACACTGAACCCACCGCCAGCAACGAGAAGGAGCTGTTATTGCGATTATTCGTGCTGCGATTCGATATTATACTAAAGAAATTCCCTCTGCGGTGAGAGGGCGCGGTGTGCGAGACTATAATTAAAAGCCCCGATGTGCCACCGTATATAACGGGCTAAACATCAGCACGGAAGCTCTGCGATGGGACATCCGCATCCCCCCCATCGTCTCCACATATTTCGTAGCAGTAGAGAAAAGCTGGACCGTAGGTAACGGGGAGGGGTTAATTTATGCATAATAACGATGATGATGACCGTAAACTCGTGGCCGTGCGTAGAGAAAGGAAAACCTCTCTTCATATCGATTTGGCTTGAAGAAAAAAACGGCTGGGTCTTCACATACGTAATGAGTAGGGGTGAGGAATGGAAGGAGAGCTTACGTCATTTCGCATGCAGCTAGCGTCGAATCGGGAGCGTATAAATAATAGTTTATAACAAACACGCGGTTACGTGTTTATAACATGGCTTTAAAATGCGGTTTATGCGCTCTGGATCGTGTCACATTTGGGAGACGAGCAGCGGCAGTGGGGAGGGGAATAATAAGGAAAATGTAAAAGGGGAGAGCGCGAGACGAAGGCAGAGAAAAAATCTGGAGAGAGACGAATAAGATGTGGAAAGTCATCATCGAAAACCGAGATAAGACGCCAGGATGGTTTTGGGTAAAGGTCCGGGGAGATTCATGCATGGGTTTATAAAATGTGTGCGTGCGTGCGTGCGTGCGTACGTGCATGCGTACATGCTTGCGTGCGTGTATCAAATGCGTGCGTGAGTACGGGCGTGCAGGCCTACATGCATGCATACACATGCATGCGTGTACGAGTACGAACTAGCGCGAGCACTTGCCTGCGTGGGTGCATACACGCATGCGTGTATACATTCGTGCGTGCAAACAACACGAGTGCGCGTATGAGTTGTCACAGGAGATTCAACGCGAGATATTCTAGCGATGATCCATTCATCGCTCACCTGACGACCAGAAGAATGAATCCCCGATAAGAACTCATGTCTGCACTAAAACCGTTCATCCCACCGCGTAAATAGAGCAACGCGGATGGAAGCAGCACCTGGCGACAAACGCGCCGTCAACCAATCCCATTCTATTACAGAAATTCCCACCAAAAGATCCAATCGCGCACGAAAGAAATCTATAGCCTAAATGCTATACAGTCAGAGCTGGCGCAGCCGGCTTCTGATAATTAGAAAAAAAAATACAATAGCACAAATGAAAAATTGAGCTTTCCGACAAAATGGGGTCAAACAAAGGAGCTTCCTTTGTTTATTCACGACAGGAGAGTAATTCTAGAGGTGGTTTTTAATTAGAGAGTCGGGGAGAAGCTGCTCGGAGCATGCAACGACCTACATTTTATTTTTCATTAGAGGATCGACAAGCGCACATGGCTTTTAGTTGAGGAGGCTGATTCCCTCTCTCTCCCTCTCCCCTCTCTGATTCTCTCTCTCTCTCTCTCTCTCTCTCTCTCTCATCTCCTCAAGTCCTCTCCGTCTCTGATCCTCTTCTGTCCGCCCTCCTTCGCTTCTCCTCATCCTCATCATCCTCCCTTCTCGTCCATCTCCCTCTCTCTCGTCTCTCTCTGCTCCTCTGCCCCCCCTCTCAGTCGATCATCACTTCTCTCCGCTCTCTCTCTCCTCTCGTCTCCTCTCTCTCTCGTCTCGGTCTCTCGCGTAACCGTTCTTTCCTCATCTCTCCGCTCTCTCTCTCTCTGCTCTTCTCCATCTCGTCTCTCTCTCTCTCTCTCGTCTCTCTGCTGGCTCCTCAGCTGCTCTGTCTGTCTCGCTCTCTTCCTATCCCCTCTTTATATAGTCTTGTCTCGCTCTGCCCCTCTCCGCTATCGCTCGCTCTTTTTGCTCTCTCTCCGTATCTAATTCTATCCTTAATCTATCTTTCCTCTATCTTATCTTGCGCCGTCCCTTCCTTCTAATCTTTATACATTCCTCCGCTCTCTCATTCTTCGCTCGTCTGCACCGGTAGGGTCTCTCACATAATTTCCCATTTAGGGCTCCGTGATTCATGCTATCACCGTCAGTGTGACTGCGCTGTGATAGCGTGCCGAACACACAACGCGCACGCACGCCTGCACACCACCGCACAGTCGCACTACACAAGCACGTCACGACACTCGCAAACAGAGCCACGCAACGACACGCACGCACAAACGCGCGCGCCAATACACCGCACATGCCACGGCACACACGTATCGCGAACGCACGTACGGACGTACGTGCGTCAAGTGGCATACAGCACAGCACAGCGCCCTCCGTACGCACCCACACTACGGCGGCGCGCCAGCGAGTTCGCGCAAGTGCCACATACGTATAGCAGACATACATCTCGACGCGTGCAAACACGAACAGCACAGCACAATAGCATAACGCACATATATCCACACCGTGCCGCGCACAGAATAGGAGAGAGCCGAGATAGAGGGAGAGGAGAAAGAGTACATACGTAGCGCAGAGAGCTAGCTACTTAGCCTCTCCCTCTATCAGAGGAGTAATGCAGAAGCATACAACTTCTCTACCTTCATAGATCGTCGCGACCCTCTAGCGACGCAAAATAATATGTCATTTTTTTATGTTATAGGCCTGCCGGCGTTAGGAAATTTGCTATGTCGTATCGAGTGAGTGCCTCTATGCAGAAATTACGCGTAATACGGGCATGTGAAGCTTGCTGATCTCCGAGTCAGCCTCGGTATGGCGTAATTGCGTTCGTAGAAGCCCAATCCGTTATTGTTGGATAGTCAAACACAAAATAGTCATGAGAAGCGTAGCATTGACATACAGATGACTAAGGC
>NW_014578516.1:39709-42209 GCF_000485595.1 Priapulus caudatus
CTCTCTCTCTCTCTCTCTCTCTCTCTCTCTCTCTCTCTCTCTCTCTCTCTCTCTCTCTCTCTCTCTCTCTCTCTCTCTCTCTCCCTCACTCTCTGTCTGTCTCGCTCTCTTCCTACCCCCTCTTTATATATCTTTCTCGCTCTCCCCCTCTCCGCTATCGCTCTCTTTTTCTCTCTCTCTATCTAATCTATCTTAATCTATCTTTCTCTCTATCTTTATCTTTCGCCGTCCCTTCCTTCTATCTTTATACATTCCTCGCCTCTCTCTTTCGCTCTCTCTCTCACTAATTTTCCTTTAGGGCTTCCGTGATTCATGCTATCACCGTCAGTGTGACTGCGCTGTGTAGCGTGCCGAACACACGCGCACGCACGCACACGCACGCACAGTCGCACACACACGCACGCACACACGCGCACGCACGCACACACGCACGCACAAACGCGCGCGCATACACGCACATGCACGCACACACGTACGCACGGACGTACGGACGTACGTGCGTAAGTGCATACACACACACCCTCGTACGCACCCACACACGCGCGCGCACGTGCGCAAGTGCACATACGTATACACGCATACTCTCGCACGCGTGCAAACACGAACACACACACATAGCCACACGCACATATATCCACACGTGCGCGCACAGAAAGAGAGAGAGAGATAGAGGGAGAGGAGAAAGAGAATACGTAGCGCAGAGACTAGCTACTTAGCCTCCCTTCATCAGAGGAGTAGATAGAAGCAAACCCTAACCCTAACCCTAACCCTAACTCTCTATTTAGGATCGTCGCGACCTCTAGCGACGCAAAATAATATCAATATGCATTATAGGCCTTGCCGGCGTTAGGAAATTTGCTATTGTCGGTATCGAGTGACCTCTATTGGCAGAAATTACCGTAATACGGGCATGGTGAAGCTGCTGATTCGAGTCAGCTCGGTATGCGTATTGCGTTCCTAGAGAGCCCAATCTCGTTATTGGTTTGATAGTCAATCAATAGTCATGGAAAGCGTAGCATTGACATACGATGAGCTAGCTATAGCTCTAGCCATAGATAACGATCGAGATGAAAATGTATAATTAAGACAATTAACGCACAATGCAATGCGTTGCAATAGAATTAATATCATAATGGGGGAAACAATTGGCGTGTCACAATTTAAAAACGTTCCAAAAATATTAATTCCGAGTGCAAAGAAATGGTACTAACTGACTTTACTACTCTAACTCACGAGTAGCCTACTACTAAATTAGCTACTCGAGCTCTATTCAAAAACAGGATAACTATGTTTTGGCCATAGCTAGATGTACTCCACTCGCTGATAGCATTGTCGCACAAACATAACAGTCAAGACTAGCAGCAATGCACTCACCCTATAACACTTTCAGATTAACTACGTTTTGCTCATAGTTAGTTTCTTTTAAAATCACTTATAGCATATTCGCGCTATCGTATGTCTGACCACAGTTAGTTTTCGTCCATACAATTATAGTATTTTCAGACCAGCAATGGTCTGGCAATAGCTAGCACCATTCCGCCCACTTACAGCTTTTTTACACTAACTATGGTTTGGCCCATGGCTAGCTTTCGTCCACACAATTATAGCATTACCAGACTAACTATGGCGGCCTGGTTGAGTGCATCTGGGCACGTCTACATTAAGCCATGCTTATCCACACTAGACAAGTGGGCACCGCCGATTCTCGTGAGGGTCGACGGAAAGTCGCTCTATCAGATTACGTCATGAATAAATCATAGATGAAAAAGAAAGTCCCGTACCGCAGGCGTGTGCGCGGGGGGGGGGGGGGATGCGACGGTGGTGCCACGTTGTCTAACGGGGAGTTACGCACGCACGCTTGTTACTAAACACTCAGAATTAAGTGGATAAGTATATTAAGATAGAGATCATATACCCCGTTTGATACCGCGCCTAGGGATCGCAAGCTGTAAAGTTTCTATAAAAAACAATCTCATCTCTGTGTTAGTTTTAAAAGCTCAATTCAGCGGACTTAGAAAGAGATGGATAGAGTATGAGCGATACGGAATCTATCAAGAGAGGATATATATAATAGCAAGAGCTAATAATACACTCGATAACGTATTATTGAATGTGATTATAAATCACGGACACTTTAATCCGACGTAGTGAAACGTGATCTAGCAAATATATATTTTTAAATATCAGAGAGCGAAAGCGTCCTTTGGCGTTTGAATATTCGTTTCGATTTTTTCCTTCACTTCCCACACATCAAGATTCAGACGTACGGACAGTACCAGTCTCCATCTCTCTCTCTCTCTCTCTCTCTCTCTCTCTCTCTCTCTCTCTCTCTCTCTCTCTCTCTGAGAGCGAGAGAGGGAGAGGGAGAACGCTAGCGCGACCCTTTAATAGACTTGATGTTTGTGTAGATGCGTCGTTACGTGCGCTCTGGGTACGGCAGCTAGCGAGCGCCCGTAGGACGCGGCGGCGGCGGCGGCGGTGGGGTGGTGACTCACTGCTA
>NW_014578516.1:43268-45630 GCF_000485595.1 Priapulus caudatus
GAGGCAGGAGGACGGAGGGGAGAGAGAGAGAGGAGAGAGAGAGAGTGATGACAGACCGACGAGCCGCGAGAAAGAATTGGAGAGAGAGAGAGACCGTCGAGAGATGATGACGAGAGCGACGAATAGAGAGAGAGAGAGAGGAGAGAGAGAGGAGACGAGAGAGAGAGAGAGAGAGAGGAGACGAGAGAGATCCGATGAGAGAGAGATGAGAGAGAGGAGAGAGAGAGAACAAGCAGAGCAAGGTGTCGCCTGTGTTGCACGCTCGGTGCCGCAAATCGTACTTAAAACTGGCAGCGAATCAGTGTCACCTGAAAGATCGCACGCTCCGTGCCTGCAGATAGTAACATCGTCATTATCCATCAATCTCATCATCATCATATCATCATCATCATCTCATCATCATGTCAGTCATGCATCATCTCGATCATTCATATCATCAACATCCATGCACATCATCAGTCATCATCATCATCATCATTCAATTTACACTGCTCTCCTCGCTTAGATAAAAGGGAGAGATGGAAGCCGTTGTTATGTTTCTAAGAGCATACTTTCTTGTGAAGTTGCTCGCGTCATTTAGCGGGCGAGGTTGCCCCGCATTGCCATCACGTCGGTATTATATCCATATATTACTTATAGATACTCATATATATATTTATAATATATATATATATATATATATATTTCTCTCTCTCTCTCTCTCTCTCTCTCTCTCTCTCTCTCTCTCTCTCTCTCTCTCTCTCTCTCTCTCTCTCTTTCTCCCCACTTTCTCCGCTAATGGAGCCGTGACTATCATATCACGTCGGATTTGTCTCCGTCTGATATTAGCTGGACGATCGCGAGCGTGCGTGCGTGAGTGCGTGCGTGCGTGAGTGAGTGCGTGCGTGCGTGCGTGTGTGAATGCGTGCGTGAGTGCGTGCGTGCGTGAGTGCGTGCGTGCGTGAGTGTGTGTGTATGCGCGTGCGTGCGTGAATGTTTGCGTTACTTGGTAGCTAATACTTTAATACTAACCAATAGCTGATAATACATGTTAACTGATACTTGGTAGCTGATAGCTAATAGCTAATAGCTAATAGCAATAGCTAATAGCTAATAACTGGTATCTAATACTTGGTAGCTAATACTTGCTAGATGATAACTGGTAGCTGATAACTGGTAGCTAATACTTGGAAACTGATAACTGGTATAGCTAATACTTGGTAGCTATTACTTGGTATAGCTAATACGTTGTAGCTGATAACTGATAGTTAATACCGCAGCATGTCATGTTCGCGGGCGCAGCCACGGTTATAGCGCTCTATTCTCACATAGACGTGAATTTAGGATGATCAGGGAAGTAAAGAGCGTTCAGCTCGCATCAAATTAAAATAAAATAATGATTAATTAGCTCCATGATTGATTAGCTGCTGTCGGCTCCCGCGCCCTAATCTAATGCGTCTACTTCGCTCATGCATATTGCCTCTTATTACTGAAGTGCATAAATACGGCTGTATTAATTAGGATACATGTAACACAGCATTGGGCAAGCGTATTCTCTATTGCTCCTAATGCTGAAGCAGTGCATAATGATTTCTATTAGATGTTCCCCTTAGTACTTTAACAGGGTATGATGAGTTCGATTAGATGTACTTTTTAGCTCTTTAACAGGATATGATGAATTCTTTTAGATGTTCTCTTAAGCTCTTTAACAGAGAATGATGATCGAGTTCTATTAGATGTTCTTCTAACTTATTTAACGGGGTATGATGAGTTCTATTAGATGTACCCCTAAGACCTTAATTAATTCAACCTTACCTTAACCAACCGAACCTTACTTAATTTAACCAGCGTATAATAATTATTTCCTTAATATTAGATTTCCATAGCTATCGGTGCCTCACCGATAGGCACAACATCTCTATATATGCAGTATTAGTTTCAATATAGAGTCAGGCCTCTCTTCATCATCATCTCTTGATATATGCCGTAGTTAGTGTCACGAACTAAAACTGACTAAGCGGAGATTAGCATTCCTGTAGGTCGAGCTGACAAGCAAGAAATTTAGATATGAATCGCGGGCACTCATATAACCCATACTAGCTTCCTCGAGAGACACGTCCTACTAACATATTGCCGGCGAACAAAACTTACTATAGCGTAGAGAATTTCAACAGCCGACGCGCGCTCCGTAGAGACACACTCCATCTGACGATTTCGTAAAATCACGGTTTTCCCCTCCCCTGGAAAATTATTTCCGCATGCCGGTAGTGGCAGGTTGATGAGCTTGTTTCTCTCTCTCTCTCTCTTCTCTCTCTCTTCTCTCTCTCTCTCTCTCTCTCTCTCTCTCTCTCTCTTTTCTCTCTCTTCTCTCTCTTCTCTCTCT
>NW_014578516.1:45640-48838 GCF_000485595.1 Priapulus caudatus
CGTTACGTACGTTCGTCGTCGTCGTCGTCGTCGTGTCGTCGTCTCTCTCTCTCTCTCTCTCTCTCTCTCTCTCTCTCTCTCTCTCTCTCTCTCTCTCTCTCTCTCTCTCTTTCTCTCTCTCTTTCTCTCTCTCCCTCTCTCTCTTTCTCTCTCACTCTCTCCCTCCACTTCTCTCTCTTTCTCTCTCTCTCTCTCTTTCTCTAACTGTCTCTCTCGCTATCGCTCCCTCTTTCTCGTGCGCTCTCTCGCTGTTCTCTCACTGTCTATATAACAATCAAGATCAGTGTGATCGGTCCAAAGCGAACCCGGCCGCCAACAATTACAGTAATTACCGACAATTACAGTAACGCAAGAATTTCTCAATTAAACTTAAATAGCTCGAGAAAATTTCACGGAAAATCCCGTTTTACGAAATTGTATTACATCAGCGCGAATTGTATGCTAGCCGTAGTAACTTTTCATGTGATTGCCGGCCAAAAACGCAGGCCGTAAAAACAGGCGCCACTACTTGCACTATAGTTATTTTTGCGGTGTTTTTACTTGTACTTGAACTTGGGCTACTATATGTATTTATGTTTTAACAATTTACAAACGGTGGACTGATGTAAACCAGCGCTTTGTTTGCTAAAGGAAGAGAAGGGGAGTAAGAGAGAGAAAGAGGGAAGGGGGGCAACGACAGACAGAGAGAGAGGGGGGAGACTTCCAGTCAATTAAGCACCGAAATGAAAATGAAAGTCTAACACCTATACAGACTAGCGTTCACCGATGCTCCCCCTATGATCCCCCATGACCTTCGCTATATCACCTTGATGATCATTATTGGGCAGGCATGCAGTATCGGTATTATTGCCATTATTAGGAGTAACGTAATATAAATATATGTACATACATAATATACATTATGGTGGTGACACATACATATGTATATTATCTTGGTATTATAGTATCGGTATTGGTTTGCGCTTCGCTCAGCAGGCACGCAGCTGCGGGTTTTTACCTGGCGTAATTATATCTACCCGTATATAATATAACAAGGCATCGTCACGAGTGCCCTTCATCTGTTCAGGTAATAATTACTCAACGAGGGCGTGTTCCTACCTCTCATGTGTTTAGGACAGCCGATCGCCCGGGAGAGAGAAAACCAACAAATGCATGATTCATGATTCTAATTAATTAACGCGCTTCCATACGCTGCGCCCTAGCTTATGCCATTTTATAATGTAATACCAGGGGTGAGGGGGAGGAGGAGGAGGAGGAGGAGGAGGAGGAGGAGGAAGAGGGGAGAAGGAGAAGTAGGAGGACGACGACGAAAAGTATATATAGTCATATAAGGGTGTGCTCAAAATTCTCCTTTATGAACGGGTGACCGTTCTATAGAGGGGTCCGCTAACATAGCTTTGACTGTCAATGTTAGAGGAACTGCAGGCCTCATCAGTGGGGAGGATACACAAGTACCCGAACATCTCTTAGAATAACGACATCCGTATATAACATAATGAGGACCGCCATCTATCTTATAACTAACCCAGCAAACATTAAAGAAGCGCCCCATATATATATATACGTGGGAGCTTGCCCATCTCTCATTAGGGATGACCCAGTAGTGGGGTGAATGTCTATAACTGCGGGGCCAGCCATGAGACAAGCATCCTTCTCCTGATGATGCGACTGAATGCGTGCCACCGCGGAGTGCGGGTGCGTCTCTCTCTCTCTCTCTCTCCCTCTCTCTCTCTCTCTCTCTCTCTCTCTCTTTCTCTCTTGCACACAGACACTTTCTCTCTCTCTCTCTCTCTCTTTCTCTTGCACTCTCTCTCTCTCTCTCTCTCTCTCTCTTTCTCTCGTGCGTGCTCTCTCTCTCTCTCTCTCTCTATCGATCTCTATTGTTTTCTCTCTCTTATCCTGTCTCTCTTCCCTCTCACTCCCGCCCGCGCGCGCCCTCTCTCCTTTCAGCTTTCTCGTACACTCTCTCCCTTCTCCTCCTCTCTTCCTCTCTTCCTCCTATCTGCCTCTATACTTCTCCGCCACCATATCACACATCCCTGCAGCCAGCACCGCTAGCTGGCTTCCTGACTCCTCAGCCTACGCATGCGAGGCGACTAGGCAGTGTGGGGGAAGAAGATCCCGAGACAGACAATATTCCTTGTTTCGTCATCATCATCATGATATAGAAGACCCGAGCATGCAGGCATGCCTCAAGGATGACTAAGAACGAGGGGGAAATGCGACTCAACTCAGACCGGATATCAGTCACGATTGAAGAAATCTCGGAGACGGTGATTTTGATTCTTGCTACTGGGTTTGCTTCGGTGGGATACTGCAGTAGACGACTATCGGCATCGCTGCATTGTGGGCTGCTGCTGCTGCTGCTGCTGCTGCTGCTGCTGCTGCTGCTGCTGTTGTTGTGCGACCGGCAGAGACAGCAGGGTAATCCTAGCTTGTTCCGCTACTTCCGCATGAAGCGGAATGCATGCACCCGCGGATGCACGAGTCGGACGTGGGACTGAATCACACGAGCTCCGTAGATTTCGTAGGATCACATGCGGCATGGGTTGTGTATGCGCGCATTAGCTCGGTTCAGTGACGACTTGTCTCTATATAATCTCGCTGTCAATGTTTACTTCATGACATATTCACGCGCTTATGATAACTAATAACAATATTAACCAATATAATGTTAATAATAATAAAATAATTTATGATTATTATTACTATAACTAGCATAATACACACTGGAGATGAACGACCGCATTTCGTGTATTTTTCCAATAATAGCTATCTCTAATCTCTTTACTATTCTCTATCTCTTTACTATTCTCTATTTCTTCTATGTTTTCATGTGTAGGCGCGGGTGAGTGTAACTGACACTGACTCTGTTGTTGCGCGACGAACGCAGGGTTAAGATGCCCTACAAGAAACGTTCCGAACACTCAAACGATCACTTGTAAAACGCTTACGAAATGAAAAAAACGCCGAGAAAAAAAGCGGTTCTGTCTGACAGGGCAATTAAACAAACATGTGGTTAAGTGCATTCGCAGCGTGCGGCCAATTCTAACGATAAAGTGGCCAACGAATGTCATCCACCGCCAACGGCAGCAGTAGCATTGGTAGCTGTAGCAACAGCAGCAGCAGCAGCAGCAGCAGCAGTAGTAGTAGTAGTGGCATTAGCAGTAGTAGCAACAGCAGAAGCAGCAGCAACAG
>NW_014578516.1:54789-57085 GCF_000485595.1 Priapulus caudatus
AAACGCAGCCGAATTAACATATTGCACTTGTAATTTCTGCGCACGGATGGAGTGGTTGTCGACATTTGCATGTCTATTATGTATGAATAACATCGTCCTGTAGTGAGGCATTCGTTTCTGCCGCTGCGTCGGCTGTCGCAGGTCGTAGGAGTAGGGCATCAACCCCCTTGATTTCTCAGAAAAAATTAGAGGCATAGTAAACACAAATGACCCCAAAATTGGTGTAATTCATCACGTAGTCAGTCAACAGTGGTTCCCAAAACTTTTCGGCCAGCGACACATGGCTCCACAAACTCATACCCAATGCCCCCAACCCATTGTCTCTTAGCGCCCACCCTAGGTAATACCACAGCCCCAGGGAACGATAACGTCCAGATTATGCACAACTATTGTAGAATGTATAGATGTGAAAGGTATCTATGTAGAGGGAACACGTTTAGAATGTATACATGCGGAATGAAAGCATACGTGAGAAGGTAAGAGCTCGTAGACGGAATGTATATACGTGGGAGCTATGCTGTCGTTGCCGTGGTAACGTGGAGGGTTAGTCCACACGAGATAACGAGACGATTGGAAAAAAACATGTATGCGGTCAATTAGAAATCAACAGTTGCTTGTCTACGTGCAGTAACAACTAACATCTTCCCGTATAGATCTTGTCCTGCGAATGAACATGTGTGATGAACGAGTAAATTACATACGAGAAAATCCTGGTTAATGTACGAAACTTTGATTTATAACTCTGTCACTGTGTATATAGTATCCTAACATAAAATACCATTACAATTAAACCTGCATATATGTGTTACCTAAGCGTGACGCCCAAAGTGACTTTTATACACAGGTGTCCGTTCTATAGTGGTGGCCTCACTCTACAACTGCCACTCAAGGAAAACTCCAGCAGTGTCCTATACAGAGAGGTGTCTCTTCTACAGGTGTGAAAGGTAACGCAGATTTGACCGAGAATGATTTACTTCCATCACAACGTTTATCTCGATACTGATGGCTTTTCGCGATTTACCCAGATGATCTTTTTATTCTCATGGTAGCGGGGGCCTGGCGGGGCATGACCGAGCATTGCGCACCTAAAACTGATAGTTAATTGATGGCAATTTATAATGCAGGTAGCAATTTAACACGGGCGCTTACCTCGCGTGCCGGTGTACCGTTGCATGCCTCGCATTGTTGTCGCAATAAAGCCATAACAAATGACTAATGAAAATCCGGGGTGTGCTGCGGTGCAGTGAAAGAATGCAATGCCCATCACAATGCTAACATTATACCCTCACGTGAATGCATACGATCACAACCCTTCCTTTTGGGTGTCATGCAGCCGTAGTGTGGACTATTTGAGGGTGCCTAGCCATATCTAGCATTATCTATGGGGCCTTATTAATTCTATAAGACTCTATAGGATTTCTCCTATAGAATCATATGGGGAATTTTCAATAAAATTCCATAGGATTTTTTATGGCGTCCTACAGACAATTTTCTGTACAAATGTGTACAAAATTTCTATAGAATAATTGCTGAATATTTAGTACATGTATTTGTGTTTGAATTATATACAATTAATTTAACTTTTCCGCTCGCAGGCGCATACGAACGAGACATTAGCATCGAGAAAAGAGTAGCGCAGTAATTAAAGCACAACCCAGAACACATACAGCTAGCGGTGTTTTGCAAATAATATATTAGCGCTTTCTTCTGCACTTGATGCAATATGATACTTCTTTCGCATCGTATGCTACCGATAAAAACTGGCACACTGGCGGATCTAGAAGAAGGATTAGGGTAGGTATAGCCTAGGAGCTGTATAGCCATCCGATTCCCATTGACACGGTTTGTGTACTGGTCTTTATATCTGTAAGCGCTGTGCTCTGTTTTTAAAATTTTTGGCGCAATCTTGCCAGGAACTATATGTACACACACTAGCAAATAAATAATATACAGCGCGAGCGTTTCCCATCAGTGCCATCAATGATTTCAGTTTTATATTTTCAGCTCAGAGTGTCTCAAAATACACCAGTGAACACTTTTTATTAAATACTTCTGGGGAATATTCCCACGCAATTCTAGCGATTCTCTACATGTATGATGATCTTCGCATATTCGCCGTAATACTCCCCCCCTCCTTCTCTCTCTCTATCGCTCTCGCTCTCTCGCTCTCTTTCTCTCTCTCTCTCTCTCTCTCTCTCTCTCTCTCTCTCTCTCTCTCTCTCTCTCTCTCTCTCTCTCTCTCTCTCGCTCTCTCTTTCTCTCTCTCTCTCTCTCTCTCTCTCTCTCCTTTTTTCTT
>NW_014578516.1:57740-67557 GCF_000485595.1 Priapulus caudatus
GAATAGAGTAATGATAGATTAATATGATAGAAGGGTGAGTGACGGACGATATGGATGGATGGATAGATGGAGGACAGATTGGACCAGATGGAATGGTGTGGACTGGATTGGATAAGATGGGTGAATGAATAGGATAAATATGATGAATGGATAGATAAGATAAGAGAGAATAGAATAGATAATAGATTAGATTACGATAGATAAGATCCTCCCCGCATCTGCGCTTCCTATGAATGTGGGTGGAAGCTGATAACAATTAACCAGCTAATCGACTCTAAAGCAGCAATAGCCCGATTTTTAATATGACTAAAATACTGGTGGCAGCGGCGGTACTGAGGAGATTCATTTACTCGGGGCGTGTTCTTGCACCGTACGTGCATGCGTAGGCGTGTGTGGTGGTATGTTGTGTACGCGTGGTGTGGTATACCCCGCAGCGTGTATATACTGTTTTGATTGGACCTAATATATCACATCCGTCGTATAATGCACGTATTTTGGACACTACTGACCGATAGCGGTGATTAATCATTATGACCGCTCGGTACATAAAACGATATGCCAATAAGCGCAATGCCGAGGATTCGTGACGCTTATAAATATAATAATATATAATATATACATACAGTATCAAGGATAGCATAATAAGAAGAATAATATATTACATTATGTACTCTTGATTAACATAATATGGAGTAGCAAGATCGATCGCGTTCTCGGGGTTAAGAGGAATTGCTCGAGGATTTGATTAGAGGTAATTATGTAGGAGATTATTGAATTTGATTGGAGTGATTCCACACTACGAAAGGGATTCCGAAGATATGTTGCCATGTGCGTGGTTTTATCTCGTTGTGTATTCGCGAGTTTAGACTCTAAATTTTTTCCCGCATGACGATTTTTCAACGAAGCGATCCCTATGTTATTATGTGCTAATGGTTAATCACGTGTCAATGTAGTCATGTAGCGTAAGAATGAATTACGATGCCATGAAGGTTAGGGTTAGGGTTAGGGTTAGGGTTAGGGTTTTTGCATCATTCCTTGATATACGGAAAGTCTGTGCATCAGTTGATGATACACAGAAATTTGTGCATCACTTCGTGATACATAAGGTGCCTAAAGTGGATTTGCGCCGGTTATTGCTAGGGTTAGGGTTAGGGTTAGGGAGTATGCGTAGGCGACTCCCTAAACTCGTTAGTGGAGTAGGCGAGGTACGGTCCGGCTAACTCTAGTACTATAGCCCGCGTACAGTGACTGCCGCAGTCACTGTAGGCGGGCTATAGTGCTAGAGCTACGGTCCGGCATATTAGATAGTACCAGGGTATACCGGAACGTACCCAGGGTACGTTCCGGCAGTACCCTGGGGGACATAGTACCTCTCAGCACTAGTAGCGGGGTTAGCATTTAGTAATTCAATAGGTACGTGTGTGAAGAGCCTATGGCCGAGCAAAAGTCGCTTACCTTCAGTAGATGCTTTCCGTATACGTTCAGCACTGCGAGGCGGCTTGCCATCTTCTTACACTGTTCCTACAATATATATCTTTCTTTATCTATCCCTCTCTCTCTCTCTCTCTCTCTCTCTCTCTCTCTCTCTCTCTTTCTCTTTCTCTTTCTCTTTCTCTCTTTCTCTCTCTCTCTTTGTATGTCTGTCTGTCTCTCTCTCGCTTTCAGTAGCTCTCGCGCTTTCTTTTTCGCTTTCGGTATCTGTCTCTCTCTCTCTCTCGCTACTATCGTCGTTACTCCACAGCCGGTGCGCCTCGTGGTGAAGGTTATCTATATTTCTAGGAGCAAGTTTGTTCTTGTCCAGACAGAGACACAAGTCTTGCACGCGTCGCCCGCACTACAACGCATTCTGACACGAATCACACACACACACACATGACACGCACACACGGACGAATGTGTATCAAATGTAGAAAAAAAGCAAGACTAAGTGTAATCTCCACTTGTAAATGTATCGTTGGAACCTCCGCTCGTCCACCGCGCAGCGAACCCCTCTCTTAGCTTCGACGCACAAATATGCTGCAGGAAGCAGAGAAGGGGCGTACAGCGGTGTTATAGCGGAGCGCAGCGGTGATCTCTGTTGACACGGTGATGCCGAGAGAGGCCACCAGGTGAGAAGCCAACACGTACTGAGTATGGCAAGACTTCCTGCTCCCCGCACAGCTCTCACAACACGCGCTGACACGCCCGTGACTGTGCCTCGTGTTGCTCGTGGGTTGGTGACACACGGCGCTCAATATCCCCACCAGCTCAGCGCTTCTTTCTCTCTCTCTCTCTCTCTCTTTTTACGTTCCGTGTCACAGTTCACGTTTCGTGTCACAATCTATGTTCCCTGCCACGGTACACATACCGTGTCAAAGTCTATGCTCCGTGTCACAGTATACGTTCCGTGTCACCGCCCTAGTTCTGTGCCATGCACCGCCCTAGTTCCTTGTCACAGTCCACGTTCCTAGCCGGAGACCTCGTTCCGTATCACAGTCCTCGTTCCGTGTCACAGTGCACGTTCTGTTGTTTGAAATCAATCGATCGCACAAACAGACAAACAAACAAGCAGTCCGTAGCGTAGCGGGGCCATGCACAGCGTTTCTACCGCGCACGCACGTACGGCCCGCCCTTGAACGCTCGCTAGCGGGAACTGCCGCATAATCACATTAGCTCGTATTAATCATTCGATATATTATTTAGCGACTGGATCATCATTTTGCGCAGACAGGCCCCCCCAAGGACTCACGACGGGGGAGGGGTGGGAGGGGAGAGGAGAGTTTGCATAATGACATCATCGCTACGCACTAATGTGCGTGCTCAGCCCGCCAAACACACAGGGGCCTAAGCAAACACATACGGAGAGAGAGAGAGAAAGAGATGCGGACCACTGCTGTTATATAGACGCGGGGGATTCACTGTGCGTGTCACGTAGCAAATCTGCGACCTTTTGGTAGCGAAGAGGGTTTCTCAGTGGGTGATGCAAGCAATATAGCCGTGTTGTTTACGCTCGGTTCCTCTCCTGCAGTCGGTAATAAGCGTGGCTTGCTCTTCTATACCTGCGTATCTGGCCTGTATATACCCACGTATGTTGTTTGTGTCATAAGTGTTTTGTCCTCCTACCCATGTATCTTGTCTTTGTACCAACGTGTCTTGTCTTTGTACTAACGTGCCTTTTCTTTGTATCTATGTGCCATTTTTTTTCACCAACGTGTTTTGTCTTTCTACCTCCGTGTCTTCTCTTTCTTCTATTTGTATATCATATCTTTCCACCTGCGTGCCTTGTCTTTGTCTTTGCGTGTATTGTATCTCTATCTGTATATCCTGTATATATATTTGGGGGTCTTGTCCGTCTCACCCTCGCACATCGTTTTTCTACACACGTGTCTTCTCTTGCGTAGTTTTTCTACGTGCGCATCTCGTCTTGTGGTGTCTTTACAACTGTATCTTCTGGCCGTCTACCACTAAGTCTTGCGCCTGCTGCTTCTAGCTGAGTGCCTTATGTCGATCGGATATAACCAGCGTCCATCTTACAGGTTGTTTAACAGCCGGCGGCGGCAGGGGGATCGCATGTTCACTACCAGCACCACCACAACCATCGTCCTCCTCCTCATCATCATCATCATCACACACCGCTATTGCCACGGGATTCAATCTCCTTCCAAAAATCTCGTGCTCGTTGAACTACGAATTGCGCATGCGCGTGATTCCCCTGCTGCTGCCTCTGCGCCTGCGCAGATCGCTCGCAGTTTCTCACCCACACACACACACAAGGACACACACACCACACACACCACACGACACACACACACACAAACAGACACACACACACACCACACACACACCACAACACACACAAAAACACACACGACACACACACGCACACAACGACACACACACAACAGAGCACACACACACCCACCCACACACACACACACCACACAACACATACACACATCACGACACACAACACCACACAACACACACACACACACACACACACACCACAGCTTGCGCCGCGGTCTTTCTCTTCGCGCGCGCGCTCGTCTCTCTCTCCGTCTCTCTCTCTCTCTCTCTCCATCGCTTCTCTCGCTCGACATGCCGTCTCTCTCTCCCATCCCTCCCCTACCTCTCTTCCCCTCTGCCTCTCTCGTTCTCTCTCGTCGGCTACGTTCCGCTCTGCGGCTCATCCCTTGGCTGCTTGAACTTCTCAGGCACCTGGTGTCAGAGAGGACAGACCGAAGAGGGGGAGCAACCTTTGTAATTCGTCGGCTCACTGCACAATGAGCCGGTTCGCTATATGCGACCCGCGATCCAAATTAAGTATAGCGAGAGATAAGACGGGAGTCGGCGCGAGAGGCCTCACGAAAAAACAGCCGGATGTGCAGAAGAACGGCGCGCGAGAGAGAGAGAGGAGAGAGAGAGAGAGAGACAGAAGAAAGAGAGATAAGAGAGAGGGAGGGACAACACACACACACCACACACACCACACCATCACACAGCACACGTACACACTACAGAGAGAAAGAAGAAGAGAGCGGAGAGGGAGAGAGGGAGAGGGAGAGAGAGAGGTAGCGAGAGAGAGAGAGAGAGAGAGAGAGAGAGAGAGAGAGAGAGAGAGAGGCAGAGGGAGAGAGAAGGAGAGGCACGCAGAGGAGAAGAGAGAGAGAGAGAAAGAGAGAGAGAGCGAGAGGGAGAGAGAGAGAGAGAGGAGAGAGAGAGAAGAGAGAGAGAGAGGCAAAACAGGAGAAGGAGAGGGCATGAGAGGAGAGCGAGAGAGAGAGAGAGAAGAGAAGAGAGAGGAGAGAGAGAGAGAGAAGGAGAGAGAGAGAGAGAGAGAATGAGAGCAGCGCAGAATGGCTGGCTCAGCAGCGATCGTATCATGAGCAGCGTGGCGCGAGATAGAGTGATATTTCATTAGCCGTCGAAACTCACACATGGGAATTATTAAGCTGATGGTGGATGAGAGAGAGAGAGAGGAGAGATGAGAGGAGAGAGAAAGAGAGAGAGAAGAGAGAGAGAGAGAGAGAGAGAGAGTGCAAGCGAGTGGAATAGAGAGACAGGGAGAGAGAGAAGAGAGAGAGAGAGGAGAGAGAGCGAGAGAGAGAGAGAGGGGGACGATATAAATAAAAAGGGAGAAGAGAGGTCGAGAGAGTAGGAGATTGAGGGCAGGAGAGATCGGATAAATAGATACATGGATATGATAGATTTTAATAATAGATAGATAGATAGAATAGATACGATAGATAGCGAAGATAGATAGATAGATAGATAGATAGATAAAAGATAGATAAATAGATAGATAAAATAGTATAGATAGATAGATAGATAGATAGATAGAATAGATAGATACGATAGGATAGATAGATAGATAGATAGATAGATAGATAGATAGATAGATAGATAGATAGATAGATATGATAGATAGATAGATGAGATTTAGATAGATAGATAGATGATAGATAGATAGATAGATAGATAGATAGATAGATAGATAGATAGATAGATAGATAGATTAGAGTAGAATAGATAGATGATCGAGTAGATAGGATAGATAGATAGATAGTAGTGGGAAGAGAGAGAAGCGACGAGAGAGAGACGGCCGCGGAGAGAGACGAGAGAGAGAGAGAGAGCGGAGAGAGAGAGGAGAGAGAGGAGCGAGAAAAGAGACGAGAGAGCAGAGAGAGAAGGAGAGAGAGAGGAGAGAGAGAGAGAGAGAGAGAGAGAAGAGAGAGATGCGGGCGGGGCGAGAGAGAGCGCTGGTGCCAGTGGAGTCAAGTAACTAAGGTAAACGACCTTCAACACGGCTTTAATTTTAGCATTTCCTCGGTCGTACCGTATCGTATCGTATCGCATCGCATCGTATCGTATCGCATCGTATCATATCGCTCGTGAGTGATCCCCGGCTTACGGCGCGAAATCCCTGTCACAATGTCACCAACGATGCGTCATCACTCCGTCATTCCTCGGTGCACGCACCGCTCCACGAAGGCAGGAAGCCTTGGTTACGCGACAGTTTTCCGCCGTCTCCTACGCAGTCCGCCGTAATACGTGGACTGACCGTGTTGTTGCCCGCGCCTTTACGTCACGCAGCCTGCCAATATTCAATGTCAATTGTCTGTCAATTTCATTACGAGCCATTTACGTGAACAAGTCGGCGTTAAACGTAACCGTTGATTAAATTAAGAGATACGACCTCAGATACTAAGCAGCGCCCGCGCGCACTCACACGCACGTACGCACGCCACACGACGGACGCCACACGCACACGCACAACGCACACACATGAAACACACACGCACACACATAACACACACGCGGAGCAATCATGTGAGCGAAGCACACGCACAACGCACACACAGCACACGCACATCACGCGCGCGGCAAGCAGAACACTCTCACTCTCTCTCTCTCGTGCACTCCTCTCTCTCTGCACCACACACTCACAGACTACACACACACACACGCACCACAACACACGCACACACACACACATAACACACACAACAGCACACACTACCAGCCACCCACACACCATAGCACACCTAGCACAATACACACACACCAGCGCACACATCACAACCACACACACACACCACACAGCACATTCACAGACATCGCCACACACACACACGCCACGCGTACACACACAGCACACACACACCACACACACCACACCACACACACACACACACACACACCACCACGACAGCACAACGCACGCGTAACACACCACACGCACGACAGCACACACACACACAACACACACACACACACACACACACACACAGCACACACACACACACGCCACAGACACGTACACGGCGCACCACACCAGCGCACATCGCACACGAACGCACGCAAACAACGCGACTAACGCTGGTGTAGGCAGCGTAATCAGCACTTACTAATAACACATTTGACAGTTGTAAGGGACACAACGTTTGCCGGAGTCGCTGTAGTGTATAATAATTAAGCGCAATCACGTTTAAACAGGTGAACTGACGCGGCGATCAGTGCGGCAAGTAGCACGACAGCTATCTCTCTCTCTTCTCTTCTCCTTCTCCTCTCCATTCCTCTCTGCTCTCATCTCTCTCTCTTTCTCTCTCTCCCCCTCCTCTCTCTACTGTCGTCTCTCTCTCTCTCTCTCCAGGGAACCCTTCTCTCTCTCTCTCTCTCTCTTCTCCGATCTCATCCTCTCATTTCTCTCTCGCGCTCGTCGTCTCAACGCTCACTCTCTCTGTCTCCTAACACACACAACGAGCGCACACACACACACACACAGCACCACGACAGGGACACACACGTAACACGCACCACACACAACACACACACGCACACACACACCACATGCCACACCACACAGCAACACAAACTGCACACAGCACAAGCTCACACACACAGCACACAACACACACACACAGCACACACACACACACACAACACACCACACACACACACACACACAACACACACGCACAGCACACGCACACCACACACACACACACACACACACACACACACACACACACACACACACACACACACACACACACACACACACACACACACACACACACACACACACACACACTGGACAGAATCTAGACAAGAGCTTGGAGTTACTGACGGCGATGGGCGCAAAACTGAAAGGGAAAACGTAGACAAGACTTTAGTGGAGCGTTGGTGATGTATACTGAATATATGATTGACAGACGGTGGGAGTGGTCATTATACACCGTGTAGCTTAGTCACCAGTGAGTACCCGCTACTCTGCATGACAACAGAAAGAATTCGATTTACATTTTATGTAGATTGCAGACGAGATTGGCTTCGCCGACTTCTAATGAAGTGCGTATTAATTGTGTCTACAGTGAGACATTTGTGGATGGATTTCCTTTTAAGGTGTCCGAGTGTAGCTAATATTTTACTACTTATTACACTAGGTTTGGAATCCGACGGAAATTCGATCAGTGTCGGGATAGAAAACATAACTGCTATAACTGACTTAAAAGATAAAAGATATATATATATATCTATTATGTACTCTTGATATATATAGATATATATATATATATATAATATATATACATATAACCAATTTGTAAGATGCATTTTGCATTTGGCGCACGGTAAGTGTGACGCGTGACCGACGATAGACTAGCAGACTGACACTGACGTGAGCTGACGTCATCTTGATCGCGACGTCATGCATAAGCAGCAGCTTTCCCGCGCCGCCATGCCGCGTTAGACGGCGGCAATAGCAGATAACAGCGCTGTCACGCGGGGCGAACAAGAAGAGCGACCGAGGCGAGGCAGATTGTGTCTCTCATAATAGTCGCACATACGCGCACGCGTGCGCACGCACACACACACACACACTCATACACGAACACACACGATATATATATATATATATATATATATATATATATCGTGTGTGTGTATTTGTATGTAGGCGTGTATATATATATATATATAGTGTATATATATATATATATATATAGAGCGCCACCCACGCGGCTATCAGCAAAAACCCCGTGCGCCATGTTTGCCCGCCCAGCGAGATGTCGGCCATGATTGATGACTGACACCCACGCCTACCGCTATATAACCCCTCTTACAAACATACACACGCACGCACAGACACACACATTCGCACGCTCGCACACACATACACATACACACGCACGCACAGACACACACATTCGCACACACGCTCACACACACACATACACACGCACGCACAGACAAACACATTCGCACACACGCGCACATACACACACACACGCACGCACAGACAAACACATTCGCACACACGCACACACACACACACACACACACACACACACANCTCACGTCCCCTCCGTCGTCGTCCTCTCTACGTCTCTACGCTCTCTACTCTCTCCTCTCTCTTCTCTCTCTCTCTCTCTCTCTCTCTCTCTCTCTCTCTCTTCCTCCCTCTGCCTCTCTCCCTCTCCCTCTCTCACTCTCTGCCGCGACATATTAACAGCCGATACGGTCGGCTGCTGGCGACGCCGGTGTCGGCAGCACTCTGCAGTGAAGCCTTCAACCATCTATGAAACCAGGCACGCAGGCAGCCATGCAGGCTGGCAGGTAGGCAGCCATGCAGGCAGGCTGGCAGGCAGCCATGCAGGCTGGCAGGTAGGCAGCCATGCAGGCTGGCAGGTAGGCAGCCATGCAGGTAGGCTGGCAGACAGGCAGACAGGCATGCAGGCAGGCAGCCATGCAGGCTGGCAGGTAGACAGCCATGCAGGCTGGCAGGTAGGCAGCCATGCAGGCAGGCTGGCAGATAGGCAGCCATGTAGGCAGGCTGGCAGACAGGCAGACAGGCATGCAGGCAGGCAGCCACGCTTGGCGGGCGGCAAGCAGGCAGCCATGCAGGCAGGCTGGCAGATAGGCAGCAATGCAGGCAGGCATGCAGGCAGGCAGCCATGCAGGCAGGCAGCCATGCAGGCAGGCAGGCATGCAGGCATGCAGGCGGGCAGCCATGCAGGCAGGCAGGCATGCAGGCATGCAGGCGGGCAGCCATGCAGGCAGGCAGACAGGCATGCAGGCAGGCAGGCAGGCAGGCAGACAGGCATGCAGGCAGGCAGCCACGCTTGGCGGGCGGGGCGCCGGCTGAATGGAATTGTGCGTGACCTGATTCGCACCCTAATCAGTGTTCTGTCAGACTGCGCGGCGGATTTTTTTGAGAAAATAACTATAGACGTCGATGTTGCGTGCGAGAGGGAGAACGGAGAGAGAAAGAGGTAGAGGGAGACGGGGAAACACAGAGAGAGAGAGAGAGAGAGAGAGAGAGAGAGAGAGAGAGAGA
>NW_014578516.1:68513-69579 GCF_000485595.1 Priapulus caudatus
CAACAGCAGCAGCAACAGCAGAAACAACAACAACAGCAGCAGCAACAGCAGAAACAACAACAACAGCAGCAGCAGCAACAGCAGCAGCAGCAGCAACAGCAACAACAACAGCAGCAGCAGCAACAGCAACACAACAGCAGCAGCAGCAACAGCAACAACAACAGCAGCAGCAGCAACAGCAACAACAACAGCAGCAGCAGCAGCAGCTGTTTTATTGTCGTCTTCACAGCACTTTGTTATAACCAGCGTTCGTTATTACTAAGCAGCGTTTCTAGCATGCCGCTATCGCAGCCCTGATTGGCTAGATCTGTCACCTATCACTCTAGTCTGGTAGGTATCCGTGCTGGTAGACAGTGAGGTATCATCGGGAGGGGGGTGGGGTGGGGTGGGGTGGGGGGGGGGGTGAGCCGATCACCCAGCAATGATTGCTACTGGTAGATCAACAGACATGATCCGCACGCACTCTAGTGAAGAGACACACCGGCCGTCTCGGTAATAAACTGAAGGGTTGACTAGTTATGTAGATATAATAGACTTTATATAGTATATATAATATAATAGTCTTTTGGGTCGTTTTAATAGTCTTTCTTGTATAGGTTTTGCACAGTGGCGTCCGTGCGGCGAGGGGTTGCACGTAGAGAAGCGCTTGAAGGACATTCACGTGAAATGATTAGGCGATGTGGAATACATAAACATTAAGACTTTGGTAGTAGCTAAAATAATCGTGTTTATTTGCTATTATTCTGTTCTTGAGAGGGCTCAAGAGCCTTGCACTAGTCGACAACCTTGCCATCACCAGCTTCACCATCATACACGGTCTATCACCGAGATCTCCGAAGAATATCCCATAATGACACATTGCCCCCGCACTCCATGCAGACGAGGCCAGTTTTTTACATATCTTGATCGATGACTGAGTTTAAATACAACTTCAGCGTAATGTCAATGACTCGCGTGGCATATCGTCCATGTTTACGCTGCTCTCCCACCTCTCTCTCTCTCTCTCTCTCTCTCTCTCTCTCTCTCTCTCTCTCTCTCTCTCTCTCTCTCTGTGCCTTTCTTTGTT
>NW_014578516.1:70909-71973 GCF_000485595.1 Priapulus caudatus
CTCTCTCTCTCTCTCTCTCTCTCTCTCTCTCTCTCTCTCTCTCTCTCTCTCTCTCTCTCTCTCTCTCTCTCTCTCTCTCTCTCTCTCTCTCTCTCTCTCTCTCTCTCTCTCTCTCTCTCTCTCTCTCGCTCTCCGTAGCTGCTCCAGTTTTCCGTCTCACCTGTCGCCGCCTGTCACGATTAATTAGGATGTATTATGTTGCTTCGCGGTTTGATGTCTGCGTTAGCGGCCGCTATATAGCGATGTCGTTGTTGTTTAGGGGAAGGGAGGGTTTCGTTGCGCGTTGATGATCTGCGAGTGTATGTACGCGAGTGTATGTATGCGAGTGTATCACTTTGACTCATTGCGCCTACCATACCTACAACACAATACAACAACAACAGCAATAGTAACAGCAACAGCAGCAGCAACAGCAGCAACAATAACAACAGCAGCAGCAACAGCAGAGATAACAATAACAATACCAGCAGCGACAGCAGCAACAACAACAATAGCAACAGCAACGACAGAAATATCAATAACACCAAACAGCGGCAGCAACAGCAACAATGTCAGTAAAAATTTTAGTATATTTTGATTTCCTTTAATTTTCAAATCTTCAGCGGTGCAAATCCCAAAAATCACACATACGGCAGACGATACATGTAGATGTAGTATAGCACAATGGGTTCTAGAGAATGGAGGAGGAGGAGAACGATTCGCAACAACCACGCAAGGAATCAAACGACAGAACGCACTTACCCACACTAGCCACGACCCACGTTCAAACCTAGGGAAATCTAGGTAAAACATCTTCACGCACGCACGCACGCACGCACGCACGCACGCACGCAGCTAGCGATTGAAGTGCCGACCGCAAAACGAAGACGCTGTGAAGGGTTGCAAAATCAATGGCTTCGCGATGTGATGAAGCTCTAGCGACAGCATGTGATTAGTTCAACACGTGCGTCTCCACATCCCCTCACACAATCAATAGCAAGACACCCTGCGGCATCAACCGGCCGTGGCATATATATATATATATATATATATATATATATATATATATATATATATGTGTGTGT
>NW_014578517.1:0-1197 GCF_000485595.1 Priapulus caudatus
ATTTCTCATGCATTATGCTGAAATTGAAACAATCACATTTCTTTTTCTTTTTTTCTTCTTCTTCCTTCTTTCTTTGTTTTCTTTTTTTTTGAATCTCAGGGGGGATATTTGTACAGGCCATCCCCCCTCCTTCAAGAGCGGGGGGATGCATCCCCCCATCCCTCCCGGGATTTACGCCCCTGCTTGTGGGTGAGACCCCGCAGAGAATCAGCCACAGTTAAGAGCTACGGTTGGTGAGTAGGCACCGTTGTATTGTCCTGTTGTTGTGGGGCGAGTAAATAATACAGAGAGAATTATTATTAAATGGACTCCTAAAATAGTAGAGAGAGATGAGTGTCAACGCTACACGTGTAGGATAGAAACTGGCCTATGCTGTGAGCGGCCGTGCAGTAGAGAGCCTGCCGGTTATTTAGCCCTTTGGTTGGCTACGCCTATATCTGTATAGCCTTTGTTTACACACCGGGTTCACATTTATTACCTCTCCTTGACATCGTCAAGCTGAGGCGCTCTGGTGGCTAGCGGAGTCCGGATGGCGACGATACGGCCATGTCAACGCATCCGGACATACTAGGTGAGTGTTCTTACCTAAGGTTATTGCTAGTCACTACGTGTCGACTGGTGGCGCCATCGGGTGTCACGGAGAGACACAAAACGCTACATATTATTCTTACTCGTGTCACACGCGTTTAAAGCACAGATACTTTCTTACAAACGCTCTACTATGGCTGAGAGAGTCTATGTCCCCCAGGGTACTATCGGAGGGTACCTTGGGTACGGTTCGATATATCTGAACGTACCCTGGTACTATCTAATATGACGGACCGTACCTTGCCTACTCCACTAACGAGTCTAGGGATTCGCCTACGTCTACTCCCTAACCCTGACCCTAGCTCTAGTACTATAGCCCGCGTACAGCCTGCGGCAACTGTACGCGGGCTATAGTTAGTACTAGAGCTATCCTAACCCTAACCCTAACCATATCAGATAGTTACCACGATACGTTCCGATATATCGAACCGTACCCAGGGTACCCTCCGATAGTACCCTGGGGGACATAGACCCTATGAGCTCTACTATGTTAAAAATATCAAAACATCGCCATATAACGTGTACACCATGTTATCATACATTACAGCTATAGCAGCTGCTATCATACACAGCTTAATGCTCCATGAACACAACCCCCCACACACACCA
>NW_014578517.1:5658-6050 GCF_000485595.1 Priapulus caudatus
GCACGTACACACGCACGCACACACCTACGCCCGCACGCACACACGCTCGCTTGCACGTACGCACGCACGCACGCACGCATACACACCCACGCACGATCGCACGCGCGCATGAACGCACACACCCACGCGCGCACGCACGCATACACCCACGTACTACGAAAACATCCACGGGCGCGCGCGCACACTCGTACACGCACGTACACACTCGTACACGCACTCACGTACACGCGCACGCACGGACGCGCCTTCATTTCCCTTCGTTATATGAAATCATTTCGTTTCTCGTTATTCAGTCCTTCGGGCGCAGATTGCTACCCGTGATTACATTGTCTCTCTCATCTCCCAAGCTCTCACTCTCTCTCTCTCTCTCTCTCTCTCTCTCTCTCTCTCTC
>NW_014578517.1:10214-14706 GCF_000485595.1 Priapulus caudatus
GAAGATAAGGTATGTTCCATGACTAGGTATGTCAGATACTAGGCTTGTTCATGACTAGTGATGCCCTTCATACTAGGTTATTTGTTCATACTAGGTATGTTCATACTAGGTATGTTCATACTAGGTATGTTCATACTAGGTATGTTCATACTAGGTATGTTCATACTAGGTATGTTCATACTGGTATGTTATACTAGGTATGTTCATACTGGTATGTTCATACTAGTATGTTCATACTAGTATGTTCATACTGAGGTATGTTCTATTAACTAGGTATGTATCATACTGAACGAATCATGTTCATATTGGGTGCTAACGGATGAAATCAATATTTCCACGGGCAGTCTATGTTGCCCTGTGAACGGTGCTGCCGCGCAGTATAAATATGGCTCCTACAATGATTGGCCACCAGGGGTTATAGCAAATTCGATGTAAAGGTCTTCCTCCGCTAAAATTCAGCATTCTTGGACAATGACGAAGCGTCTACTGAGGGATTACATTGATGTTTTTACAGCTCAGTAATAACCAGTAATCAGAAGTAAATCAGAAGTAAATCAGAAGTAAATCAGAAGTAATCAGAAGTAATTATTGACCGCTTGCTCGGGCAACATGAGTTTGGCAGACCACAAAAATCAATGTTGCCTTAAATTTAACGGCTAGATGGTAATTGAACATACATGTTTATATATGGTATACGTGTTTATACATGTATATATATACTAGCGGGATACCCGGCGTTGCCCGGGGCCGGTGAAATCAGTGGCGTTACTCAGTTGGTGACCGCTTGGTTGAAAGGAAAATAACCAAAAAAATCGAACTATCTATCTATCCATGAATCCATACCATGCCATCATCCATTGGATTCCATGCCAATCCATCCCCACGTCGCACCGCATCCAATCCCATCCCTTATCCCATCGCATTGCAATTCTGCATCGCATCTCAAGGCCATGCCGATGCCAAATGCCATGGCCATGCCATCCATCCCAATCGTACCGCATGCTCATCCCATTCCCAATCCTATCCCATGAATATCCCAATGCCATCCCATCCCATCCCATCGCATGCCCATCCCCCATCCCATCTCCAACAGTAAAAAATAATAATACTAGTTATCAATAATATATTAAGAATTCAAAAAGATAAAATTCAAAAATTAAAACGTTTAAATGTGGTAAAAACCATGTGGTAAAAACAAAAATTTTGAAATTAAAACGGTGAATACTGGTAGAAAGTACATACTAAACAGTCGCAAAAGTAAAGAAACAAAGCATTCCCGAGGTACGGATTCGAAGCCGAGAGTCAATGTTTATGGAGTCCGATGCTTTATCCATTATCGCTACGTGGCCGGCTTATGGTTATACACGCATGGATTGACACGTACGGTGATGTATAATGTAATCTGTACGCCATCTATTGATGAAATAGATTTTTATAAATATTTTTAACTTTTTTAAACTTTTTTGAAAATTTTGAAATGGTTTTGTTTTAGCCAAACCACCTCGCCAAGACGTGCTGATTCTGAAGAATATATGTTAGTTTTCCTCTAGGCCTGCTGGAGTTCTCTAGTTATCGCGAACACACAAATTCGGTCTGAACAACTTTATATATATATGATTATATATATATAATATATAATCAAGAGTGTATAAAGAAGGTAATTAGAGAAGGCTCTAATTATAGAGAAGGCTCCTTCTTAATACGCTCTAATATCTCATATATATAAAGTTGTTCCAAAGGCCGAATTGTGTTTCGCGGCATAAACTAGAGAACATCCGCAGCCTAGAGGACAACTAAAGAATTATTTTCAGAATCAGCATGTCTGGGAGCTAGTTCGGCTGAAAAATTTAAAAAAGTTAAAAAGTTAAACATTCATAAAAAATTCTATGATCATAGATGGCCGCTCACGTACGTACAACAATAAGACATCAGCGTCTGATCCATGATGTATAAACGTTAAAATAAAAATTTGGGCGGGCAGTGGGCTCATCAGTACAAACATCGCGTCGGATTTCGGGTTTCGAGTCCCAGCTGGGAACCCACTTATTTTTTCCTTTTTTCCTTTACCTACCTCTTTAGTATGTATTATTTTAAATTTGTTAATTTAATTTTTATTTATTTAATATAATTTAATTTATTATTTTTAGTTTATTAATTATTTATTTTTAATGTTTTTATCTTTTGATTTCTTTATTATTTTTTATCTGTTGGGATGGGATGGGATGGGATGGCATCTGAATGTGATGAGATGGGATGGGATTATGGGTATGGGATGCAGGTGGCGATGTGGATGGGATGGCATGGAATGGATGGATGATGGATGCATGGACTGGATGCAATGGATAGATAGATAGTTAGATTTTTTTGGGGTATTCCTTTTGTTTTTTTTTTTTTTTTTTTTGTCACTTTTTTTTTTTTCTCATTTGTTTCAACCAAGTGGTCACCAGCTGAAGTAACGCCACTGATTTCTCCGGGCAAACCCGGTATCCCGCTAGTATATATATATATATAATCAAGCGTGTAATATAAGAAGGTAATTAGAGAAGCTCATAATTATAGAGAAGGCTGCATTACTTAAATACCTCTTTGATATAATATTATATATATATAGTATATATATATAATATTATATATATAATATCACATGTGAGAGAGAGAGCAGAAGAGAGAGACAGATAGAGAAAGAAAGAGATAAAAACAGAGATACCGATACAGAGATACAGAGTACATACACACGCGCACACATGTTTACCTTGCAGGTAGCATGATGAAGAACACCTTGCTACAGCTGTCCATGTTTACCTTGCAGGTAGCATGATGAAGCACACCTTGCTACAGCTGTCCATGTTTACCTTACAGGTAGCATGATAAAGCACACCTTGCTTCACCTGTCCATGTTTACCTTACAGGTAGCATGATGAAGCACACCTTGCTACACCTGTCCATGTTTACCTTACAGGTAGCATGATGAAGCACACCTTGCTACACATGTCCATGTTTACCTTGCAGGTAGCATGATGAAGAACACCTTGCTTCACCTGTGCATCTTCTTCATGGCGGTGGCGCTGTCTTCCACGCTGACTCGCCACCAGAACCTCAGAACACCTACGAGCGAATGCGAGGACAGACGCGACGTTCGCTTAGGCGAGGACAAACGTGACTACGTTCGCTTAGGCGAGGACAAACGTGACTACGTTCGCGTAGGCGAGGACAGACGTGACGTTCGCGTAGGCGAGGACAAACGTGACGTTCGCGTAGGCGAGGATAGACGTGACGTTCGCGTAGGCGAGAACAGACGTGACGTTCGTGTAGGCGAGGACAGACGTGACGTTCGCTTAGGCGAGGACAGACGTGACGTTCGCGTAGGCGAGGACAGACGTGACGTTCGCGTAGGCGAGGACAGACGTGACGTTCGCGTAGGCGAGGACAGACGTGACGTTCGCGTAGGCGAGGACAGACGTGACGTTCGCGTAGGCGAGGACAGACGTGACGTTCGCGTAGGCGAGGACAGACGTGACGTTCGCGTAGGCGAAGACAGACGTGACGTTCGCGTAGGGGAGGACGGACGCGAGGACAGACGTGACGAAAGAGTTGGAGAACTACGACGCGACGTTGGGGAAGATAGACGCGACGACAGACGTGACGAAAGAGTTGGGGAACTACGACGCGACGACAGACGTGACGAAAGAGTTGGGGAAGATAGACGCGACGAGACGTGACGAAAGAGTTGGAGAACTACGACGCGACGACAGACGTGACGAAAGAGTTGGGGAAGATAGACGCGACGACAGACGTGACGAAAGAGTTGGGGAACTACGACGCGACGACAGACGTGACGAAAGAGTTGGGGAAGATAGACGCGACGGACAGACGTGACGAAAGAGTTGGAGAACTACGACGCGACGACAGACGTGACGAAAGAGTTGGAACTACGACGCGACGACAGACGTGACGNGACAGACGTGACGAAAGAGTTGGAGAACTACGACGCGACGACAGACGTGACGAAAGAGTTGGAGAACTACGACGCGACGACAGACGTGACGAAAGAGTTGGAGAAGATAGACGCGAGGACAGACGTGACGAAAGAGTTGGAGAACTACGACGCGACGACAGACGTGACGAAAGAGTTGGAGAACTACGACGCGACGACAGACGTGACGAAAGAGTTGGAGAACTACGACGCGACGACAGACGTGACGAAAGAGTTGGGGAACTACGACGCGACGACAGACGTGACGAAAGAGTTGGGGAAGATAGACGCGACGACAGACGTGACGAAAGAGTTGGAGAAGATAGACGCGACGACAGACGTGACGAAAGAGTTGGGGAAGATAGACGCGACGACAGACGTGACGAAAGAGTTGGAGAACTACGACGCGACGACAGACGTGACGAAAGAGTTGGAGAAGATAGACGCGACGACAGACGTGACGAAAGAGTTGGCGAAGATAGACGCGACGACAGACGTGACGAAAGAGTTGGGGAAGAT
>NW_014578517.1:14716-16970 GCF_000485595.1 Priapulus caudatus
ACAACTCTTTCATCACCCATTTATGATAAAAGAATTGTCAATCTTCTATGTCTGGTCTGGGTCGTGCGCGTCGTATTCTCCCAACTCTTCACGTCAGGTCTGTTTCGTCCTGCAGAAAACGTCGTAAAGTTCTCTCACTCTTCGTCACGTCTGTACAGATCAGCAGATCGTAGTTTCTAATCACTATCAACCATTCTAGATCACGTTAAATATCAGCAAATTTACAAAAATTAACATATATCAAAAAAATCTGTCGTCGCACGTCGTAGTTCCCAACTGTTCGTCACGTCATGTCGTCGCAGTCGGTAGGTTCGCACCCCAACTCTTCGTCACGTCTGTCGTCGCGCATTCTTCCCCAACTCTTTCGTCACGTCTGTCGTCGCGTCGTAGTTTCCCAACTCTTTCGTCAGCGGTCTGTCGTCGCGTCGTAGTTCTCGCACTCTATCGTCACGTCTGTCCTCGCGTCTTATTCTTCCCCCCAACTCTTTCGTCATGTCTGTCGTCCGCGTCGTAGTTCTCCCAACTCTTTCGTCACGTCTGATCCGTACGCGTCGTCAGTTGCTCCAACATCTTTCGTCACGTCTGTCCTCTGCCGTCTTATCTTCCTCCAATCTCTTCAGAAAAGAGATCATGTCTGTCGTCAGCGTCGTAGTTCTCTCTCACTCTTTCGTCACGTCTGTCGTGCCGCGGATCTTAGTTCTTATCAACTCTTATCGTCCGTCTGTCCGTCGCGTCGTAGTCTCCCAACTCTTTCGTCACGGTCTGTCGGTCGCGCTCGTATAGTTCCCAACTCTTCTCGTCACGTCTCGTCCTCAGCGTCTGATCTTCTCAGCACTCTTTCGTCAGCGCTCTGTCCCTGCTATCTGCGTCTATCTCTCCAACTTGTCGTCACGCTCTGTCGTTCGCGTCTATTCTCTCGCCAACTCTTTCGCGTCACGATCTGTCGTCCGCTTCGGTATTCTCCAGCGTGACGACAGACGGGACGAAAGAGTTGGAGAACTACGACGCGACGACAGACGTGACGAAAGAGTTGGGGAACTACGACGCGACGACAGACGTGACGAAAGAGTTGGAGAACTACGACGCGACGACAGACGTAACGAAAGAGTTGGGGAACTACGACGCGACGACAGACGTAACGAAAGAGTTGGGGAACTACGACGCGACGACAGACGTGAAAGCCGCCTGGATGAAAGCCGCCTGGATGAAAGCCGCCGCAATGAACGTGTCGGGGAACAGCACCGCAACGATCGCAGGGATGGAAGAGAGTTCATACTTTCTGTGAGCAATGATTCTTTACTTTTACTCCGAAGCTGATATATGATATCATATCGCATTATTTCTGCTCTTTACAAAATATCTATCATAGAGGCTATATGTGTGATATGCTACCACGTACTACTCTAAAAAGGGTGTATTCTAAAATTGTTGCTTGGCAGGAGAGTGCCACACAGTTGATCACGTGTTGTTAACGGTTAAACTATACCGACCTGGCTTGCATACACGTATAGCAACATAGGAATAAATGTCGCGATTTTCTCGGCAATTTATACTCATTCGGTCACATCTTGTGCTGCAGAGGGGGCGACGTGTTACTCAAGTGCACGTTTTCAAAAACAAAACTATAGTCTTAACCTCAGTCTTAACATCGGCCCTTTCTCGTAGGCCATACGCAGAAACGTGATACAGTAAAAGTTGTGAGTTACTCATACGTAGTGTGGAAAGGTCAGCTTTACGAGACATTACAGTATACCAACTTTCTCTATGACAACGCGAGTCCCTAGGATGCTAGTATATGTTTCCCTACCGCATCTGATATCTCGTTCGCCTTCTGTTTCCTCAGCCAAAGACACTCGGCATGGTGGAGATGAGAAAGATTGACGACCAAGGCGCCCATGATGGTGACCACTTCATTAGCGACAAGTACGTGTTCGTAGTTGTTTACCTGTCGTACTCACAGGCACTTGGGCCGTTTCAATAATAAAATGATGGTTAATAAATACAACTTGTGGCAACTGTCAGTACTGAACTAAGAGTTAAGTAACTAGTCTTCAACATATATTACATTTGATTACCTACATAACTTCATTCAAACCGTCCAATTAACGCGCATACACACATGTCCTTAACTGCCACGCCACTTCGTGACAATACACCGCAGTATAACACAGTAATACACAGTAATATAGATGCCGTCTATTACTCTATCGTTATCTACTATTACCTCTATAACTCTATAACTTACTGTGTATTC
>NW_014578517.1:17732-22872 GCF_000485595.1 Priapulus caudatus
TAGAGAAAGGGGAAGAGCTAGAGAAAGAGAGAGAGGGGGAGAACTAGAGAGAGAGGGAGAGAGAGCTGTTCGTGTATAGTGAGTCTGTATCGTGCTCTTACAAGTGGAGTGCTTGTGTAGAGACTCGACCCACCCTGCTACCTTCCTCGTGCTTTCTTTCTCCTTATCTCTCTGTATCCTTCCCATTTCTCTCACTCTTTCTCTCCGTCCCATTTCTCTCTTACTCTTTCTCTCCGTCTCTCTATACTTGTCTCTCACCTAGCTCCACCCCTTCTCTCTCTTTTCGCTCCCTTTACCTCTCTCTCTCTCTCTCTCTCCTCTCGCTCTCTTCTCTCTCTCACCCTCTCTATCTATTGCCGAATTCTCTCTCTCTCTCTCACTCTCTATCTCTCTCTCTCTCTCTCTCTCTCTCTCTCTCTCTCTCTCTCTCTCTTTCTCCTCTCTCTCTCTCTCTCTCGCTCGCTCTCACTCTCTCTCGCTCTCTCTTCTCTCTCTCACCTCTCTCTCTCTCTCTCTCACCTCTCTCTCTCTTTCTCTCTCTCTCTCTCTCTCTCTCAATGTCTCTTTGCCCTCCCCCACTCTCGCCCTCTCTCTCCTGCAATTACTATAAGTTAATCTTCCTGTTTCAGGCTTCCATCTGCTGCTACCTTCCTAGGTGGCGCTCTGTTCGCACTCAGCGCTGCAGGGGTGCTGCCCTCTAAGTTAGCCTTCGCCTGAGCAACGACATCGCTCTTACACGACGCAAACCGCCGCCGCGATAACGACGACGACGACGATGACGGACCGGCATCCACGGACCACGATTAACGAACCGTAGCTAGCGCTAACAACGTCGTCTGTAGCTAAGTAGACGTACCGACGCGGTCGCCACGGCGACGGCCGGTTTCGACCGAGATGTCGCGGTGACGTTATCGATCGTCGCGACGCCATTAATCGTAGTAGTGTCCCGAGCGGTCGCGATGGCACATGCTGCCACCTAGCAGCGACAGCGGCATGTACATGTACGTAGTTAATTGTTATTTTCTCGACGTTTGTAGCCGTTTCGTGTTTTGCCCCCGCGCGCGCGTGCACCCGTGTTTTACGATGGTTACAGCTTCTCATGAACTTCCAGTTTCACGCTGCAGTCTGTACATACGATCTGTACATATTTTCTACCGGAGAAGCGAGCGCGTAACCGTGGAAACGCGTCGCGTCGCGTTCGTGCAACTGCAAGAGACATTTGGAGCGCCATCTACATGCGGGGTGCCGCGGGGCAAAACCACGCGTCAACAGAAAACACGAGGCACGAATCAAAAGATAGCGAGACATGACGTATCCAAGACGTAGAACAGCTGAGGCGTATACTATCCGAGGCATTCAGTATTTGAGGCATAGCGTATCTGATGTGTAGACGTATGTTACATGATGTTCTACTAGCACAGTATAGTTTGCGTCCATCTTTTCAGCACTTGATCAGAACGCATCTTGAATGCCTACCGAATTTTTTGTCTTTCGACCAGTTTTTCGATGCGTGCATGCAAAAAGTCGGAACAAATTCCTCTAGAAAATTAAATTTGGTGAAGAGAAAATTTCTCCAATTGGGAAGCTAATAGACAGGTGAATTAGATTGCAAGAGATACAACTTCCCCTTTTGAGTTTTCTATTCTTGTGAAACTCTCCGTGTTAAAATTAGAATTGCACTAAATGTTATAACTACTTATTCATATTACGTATTCCACGGAATAAGTAATGGAATAATTACTTATTCCACAGTGACAGGTCGTCAGCACATGGTGCCTGCACTGCCTTGTGTTTGCAGCAATACGCCATAGCAATAATTAAGAGCAATAAGCGATCGGCTAGTGTTTTGCCCCTACATCGTATCCATGGCAACGGGCGCGAAGGTACCGCTAGTGCAGTTGTGATTCTTTGCCACCAGATAGAGCGAGCAGTCGACACGAGAATATGTAGTAGGATACTTACTTACTTATAGACTTTTTAAGACTTACTGCATCGATCCCATTAAGAGAACGAGAGCGCAAAGTATTCGCGTGTGAGAATTCAAATATTCATTTTTGACATGAACGAAATTCACTTATTTTGGTTGATGGGACGGTGATCGAAAATTTGCTGCCCACTGAGATCTTGTTAATCGTTCACGAGTCGACTGCAGAACTCTATAACATATTTTCTGCTCACTCTCTATCATGCTCTCTCTTGTGCTTGCGCGCTCTCTCTCTCTCTCTCTCTATTGTGTGCTACAACACTCGTGTCTCACCACCTTTTGAACCGATAACAAAACGTGCGGGGAACGGCTATGCGTAGGTAGGTGTAGCTTTAGCGGCAGGTGTTATATAGAGTGCGACGTTCGATCAACTCTCGATATCGATATCGACTTTTATAAATTATTTTCTACTATTTATGGGTCGGGATGTGTATGGATTTTCTTTATCGAGTGGAATCCTAAAATCCGTAAAACCACATAAGTTAAAAAAAAGAATTTCTACTCAAAAGCTGGCCTGCAGTCAAGCTAATAGTTATAACGATATGCATGTAACTGTAAAGTAATTGATTTCATGGAATTAGAAATATATTATGATTCGACTCTGTATCTGGTACTTTAAAGATCATTGCTCTGTACTATCAAGGGTTGAAGCTACTGTTAATTAATTCATAGATTATGTACACATGAATATATAATATATATGATTATATTGTAAGTACTGTTAGAGTAATTAAAATATATTACAAATACAATCTAAAGGAAATGTGTTTTGTTTGCTTACTAACTGAACAACTATACTACTACTAACTAGTGCTCTCACTGAGTACTGACACTGACACTAGCTG
Source organism: Priapulus caudatus (assembly GCF_000485595.1). Lineage (NCBI taxonomy): Eukaryota > Metazoa > Priapulida > Priapulimorpha > Priapulimorphida > Priapulidae > Priapulus > Priapulus caudatus. Next base: position 20,562 of record NW_014578517.1, read on the forward strand.
TCAATGTAAACTACTAACTACTAAAAATTAAATATTGCGCTGTCGGCTGAAGGATAGAGAGCATGTCCAGTAATGAACATCATCCTATCCTATCACCGTCCTGGACATGATCTCTATCCTTGAACCACCAACACCTTGCCATGTCATGCAGTCATGATACAGTCTTGGGAATAGAATTAAAAATTCAAGGAAAGTGGTAAACTAAGGAATAAATAAACAACGGGAAATAAAAGCATAGATATAGAATACAGACAGTATACAGACAGAATACATATATGTATTCTATGTCTATGATGAAAGGCACAAAAACAAAAAATGAAATGTGCTGCAAGAAGTTATGCGCTCACAATGCGGGCAATGGAATGCAGCGTTATCGCGTAAATTTCATGTATTCTCATACTGAGTATATTTTATATTATATTTATCGTGATATTTCATGCATTTTTGCAACCGTTTTAACTTTTATCGTAACATACATACTAATATCATTAAAAACTCACCTCGCTCCAAGTAAGATCAGTTACTTTTAGGCAGATATAATTAAACTTATTAGTAGTAATTAGTAGTGACAAAAACATGTTCGTTGTCGTCTGCTGAGCCTATTACGTCACGGATGCACGGTCGTCCTCTATTGGGTAAAAATATTGATTGCCGACGTTACCGAGAGAGGGCGCTGCGAAAGCCAGATTGTTTATGATGGTGGCGGTCGTTCAATCCTGTAAATTTTCATCTTTATTGTTTTTTACTTGTTATACCCGTTAGGATTCCTGTTTGGTTCATTATTAGATCATTAAACCATTAATAGATCTGTTATCTTTATCGTATTAAAAAGGGGTTAATCTCTGTTGACTGAGTGTCAGTGCATCCATGATCATAGCGGGTTACTGGTTAGTGAAGGTTAGCTCTAGCCTCTAGTACTATAGCCCGCTTACATTAACTGCCAGCGGCAGTTAATGTAAGCGGGCTATAGTACTAGAGCTAAGTGAAGGTTAGCTCGGTTCAAAGATAGAGAACATGGGTTCCAATAGGCAATAAAACCAATGTCATTTACATCAATATAAATATATTATATCAATATAATAGGTTAGGGTTATGGTTAGGAACTTAGGGTTATTGTTAGGGTTAGGGTTAGAATTAGGGTTAGGGTTAGGCACATTGGTTTTATTGGGACCCATGTTCTCTATCCTTGGGCCGTTAGCTCTAGTACTACTACTATAGCTCGCGTACACTGTACAGTGCCTGTGGCAGTCACTGTACGCGGGCTATAGTACTAGAGCTAAGTGAAGGTCTACTGACTTCAAATAATCTAGGCTGTTTCTAGCTCTAGAACTTCGCTCCGCCATAGGCCGCGCTTATGTACTCTCTATCACCTAATATTTATTGCCTAAAATTCCTCTAACCCGCATGAAATCAAACTTGCGCAAAATTCACAAACGCTGGTTAATATTTTTCTAGTACTGGCTACTGCTATGTTCGACTGGCACAGCGATGATCTGTCGATTTCATCAACTCCCGTCTCTCTCAGTCTTCGATATAGTCCCATAGACTATGAAGACTAATCCTGATTTAAAATTTACGAGGTTATATCTTCGCAAAATAAGTTATCGGCGTACCAAACTCGATAACCGAGATATAACGCTCCCTTCATGATGAACATTGAACGGTTCTTCGTTCCATGAAGGCAAATCCAATTCCTTGAAGAGAATTGCAAGCGGTCGGCGTCGAGCGATTTTCAGCGAGAACCCTCTGGAAATTCCAGAACGCCCGTTTATATCTTCACAAAATAAATTATCAGTGGTACTACTAAACTATAAGCCGAGATATAACACTCCTCTGACAATCCTTGACGATGAACGGTTCTTCTCCGATAATTATAGAAAGCCTGTTTTGGGCGACTGTGAGATATAACCCTCCTCCCTTAATGATAAACAATTCTCCTGGGAATTCTAGAAAGGTTTTAATTCCATTTCCAGGAATTCCAGAACTTGGCCTGTTTGCGGCGACCGGCGCGAGAAAACCCTGCGACGTATAGTTTCCCAGAGCGCGGACGTCGACCGAAAACAACATGGCGAGCACGCCCCTCGCCGGCCAATCACCGAAGTGGAAGCGACCGTCGGAGATAATGCGGAGCCGGAGGAGGGGAGCTGCATCGCGGGGCAGAGAGAGGAGCAGGTCGGCCGTAGAGGCGTCCGCAACGGGGACCGGGTCGCCAGGCACACGTACGTGCTTCTTACAGTTACATTTACAGGTGTTACACAGTTACAGTTACATTTACAGGTGCTTACACAGTTACAGTTACAAGGTGTTACCA
>NW_014578517.1:26168-27312 GCF_000485595.1 Priapulus caudatus
TTGTTATTGTGTATGTTTAGCATGTATTTGTTTTATAGCTTGTTATTGTGTATGTTTAGCATGTATTTGTTTTATAGCTTGTTATTGTGTATGTTTAGCATGTATTTGTTGTATAGCTTGTTATTGTGTGTGTTTGCCATGTATTTGTTTTATAGCTTGTTATTGTGTATGTTTAGCATGTATTTGTTCTATAGCTTGTTATTGTGTATGTTTAGCATGTATTTGTTTTATAGCTTGTTATTGTGTATGTTTAGCATGTATTTGTTGTATAGCTTGTTATTGTGTATGTTTAGCATGTATTTGTTCTATAGCTTGTTATTGTGTATGTTTAGCATGTATTTGTTTTATAGCTTGTTATTGTGTATGTTTAGCATGTATTTGTTGTATAGCTTGTTATTGTGTATGTTTAACATGTATTTGTTTTATAGCTTGTTATTGTGTATGTTTAGCATACTATGCTGCTACCATATGAAATGCTCACTTACTCATACTCGTTCATACTCACTCATATATGTTCTTACTCACTGTCTGTTGTAGGCAGGAGAGTCTGAGATCGCTCATGCTGCTGCTGCGTGCCAGGCACTGCCCTTACTTCTACGTCTGCGCAGCGACCTTCACCGCCCTCTTCAGGGCCGCAGCGACCGGCGGCGCCACCTACGAAGCCGTCCTCACGCCGACAACGAGCGGGTTTCGAGAGGCTCTGAGAAAAGGAGGTTAGGGTTAGAGTTAGGGTTAGGGGATTAGGGTTGGTGTTGGGGTGGGGTGGGGTTAGGGGTTGGTTGGGTTGGTGTTGGGGTGGGGTTGGGGTTAGGGTTAGGGGGTTATGGTTGACATTGGGGTTGGGTATAGGTGTTTGGATTAGGATTTGCCGATAAAAACGTTGAGTCTTGTTTTTGTTGACAGGTGTTAACTTCACGATGCCCCTGAACAAGTCAGCGAGTGGATGGGAATCAGTGAAGAAGAACTCGACATCAGAAAGGAGCCCATCACTCATCACTCAGTAAGCCGCCTGTCTTCTCTAACTCTGACCATCTGTATCTTTATCTTTGTCTAGGTGACTCTCTCTCGCTTCCCTCTCTATGTGTCTGTCTTTCTCGCTCTCTCTTTTTATCTGTCTGTCTCTGTCTCTGTCTCTCTCTTTTTC
>NW_014578517.1:28049-34608 GCF_000485595.1 Priapulus caudatus
ATATATCTCTCTCTATCTATCTCTCTCTGTGTGTGTCTCCATCTCTCCCGCTCTCCCCCCTCTCCTCCTCTCCCTCTCTCCCCCCTCTGTATCTCAACCGCCAAATCGATTTCAAACAATGTCATCATTATTTTTACAATAGAGAAGGAGCCACCGCTGACCAAGTCGCCGAAAGCAAGGAGGAACTACAGAAGGAAGCTTCCTGTAATAACGATGATCTGGATTCTCATCCCTACGATATGGACCTGGATGCAATAGAACTCACGACGGGAAAGTTAAAAGTGTATCCTTTCTGTTTGGCATCATCGTAGCTGCTTCCGGCAAAGAAATGTTGACGATTATAATTTTGCATTTTTGATTTGTTATTACCCGCTTTATTAGCCGACGGTTTATGCAAACTTTTTACGGAAAAAAAAATACAAAAAGCTGACCGATAAAATAAAAGCTCGAAATTTCGGATTGAAATTGAAAAAATGTTAGAAATAAGATCTCTTGCTCTTTAGAAATTCGATTCATAGCTAGAATCATCAGCGAAAGCAGTTACAATCTCTTGATTTTTGTTCGCTATACATGCAATATTGATGCTACGATTACCGATTTATTATTCGATTTATTCATTCCATTTATTTTCTCTTATTATTTATGAATTTTATATTTCTGCGATTATTTTTCTTGATTCGAACGCAACGTTGTTGTTCGTTTGTCAACGCAGTCGTGAGATACGTTCTATTGTTATCCTTGACGCGACGCTCGCAGACAGGGCGGAAAGTCGCGCAAGGTCGACCTCTACCCAGAATCCACCGTCAAGGTCGAAGGTCGCGACTGCCAGGCCCTCTACAACTACCTGTTGAACAGCAAGAGCTGCGTTTCCAACGCCGGCCACCAGGCGGGGCTGCCGCCTACGCTGCTGGCTCCCGTAGCATTTCACGGAGCGACGCTGGACACTCTGAAGGTAACGTTGTTCTTACCGCGTTCGTTCATTGTTGTTCAGTATGTTCTTTTATTTTTCACGGTTTAGTATGTTCTGTCACCAGGATATAATAATACGTTCATTATGTTATATGTTCTTTCACGTGTGATCGATGTGTAATGTTCTGTACGTTCGTTAGTCCGTTCATTGATTGTTCATTTATTACACTACATTGTTCTTTTATTACATTGTTCTTGCGATGTTGTTCTCTTACTACATTGTTCTTGTCACGTTGTTCTCTTATTACATTGTTCTTACGATGTTGTTCTCTCATTGTGTTGTTCTAGCTGCATGTTCTCTCGCGTGTTCTAATCGTCGTCGTTCCTCCTTCCACGCGTAGGTTCAGCACGGATCCGTACGACAGGCCGGTGGCGCCCTCTACACACTGCAGCTGACCGGAGCGCTGCTCCCCTCCGCCGTGAACGGACTCTGCCGCCTCGTCGCCGCGACACAAGGGGGCGCCACCTTCGCGGCGACGACTGTGCCGCGCGCGGGACCGCACGACGCCGCTCAGCCACGGGGGCGCGCCCGTCGCCGATCCCTCCCTCCGGCGCAGCGCCGAGACGCGGCGGTTCGACTCCGCGATCGTCGGGGCAGCGGCTGCCTTGCTGCCGCCAGGTGCGGCGCGGACGTCTCGATGGACGCCCACGCCTTTGACCTGGTCGCAGCGGTTTCGGCGGTGCACGCGGCGGCAAACTTCGGAATGTCGGAAGAGAGTGCCGATCGTGTTTGCCGCCGCGCCAGCAGGGGGGAGCCACCGACGCCGCGAACGGCGGTCCGTCCAGGAGATTGTCTTTAGGACAGCGGATACTTCGTGTCCTGACGATTCGGCGATGTGGAGCGAGAGGCGGCGCGCCACTTTCACAGGACGATGTGCAGGAGAGGGGCGCCACTGTCACTGGATGATGTGAGGAGAGGGGGCCCACTGTCACTGGGGTGATGTGAGAGGAGGGGGCGGCCACTGGTCACTCGGATGGATGAGAGAGAGGGGGCGCCACTGCTCACTGGATAGATGGAGCAGGAGGAGGTCTGTGATACCTTAAATGTTGAATGTAACTTGAAAGTTGTATAAAAGGAGAAACAGACTTGCTTGTAATACTAGTATAAGGCCGGCGAGTAACAGTGAATTGCATGGAGGAACGTCCCCCCCCTCAAGAAATTATACCAGAGAAAAAAAAACAAACAAAAAAGAAGACCCGCCCCCCCTCCCCCCTGGTGTGTTTGACTGTATGTTTCATTATCATTGTATTAAACTTGACTATCACGTCAACGAATTTTCTATGGTAAAATTTGTAAGAAGTTTGGTGCTATTTTTTTTACATTAGAAAGTAAGAACTAACGGGATTAAACGTATCGTCAAATTCTATACCTGATAAGATTGTTTCTCAACTAGTTAAAAATCAAAAAAACCTGAGACGATTTGGATATTATGTTCCTGCACATTAAGTTGCATTGCGATGGGCTATGTTATGCAGTCACGAGTGGTATGTTCAATCGAACAGATATAGTAAAAAACAGGACGTATAATGCCGAGCAATTTAACATAAAAGCTGAAACACTTATATTTTGTGAAAAAGTTGGAAAATTATTTTGGTGTTGTTTACTATTTACGGTGACGTAATTACTTGTAAGTATGAGTAGTGTGTTTCACATTGTAACCCGTGTCATAAACACCTCTTATGCTATAACAGAGATGTGACTGTGTGTATGATTAGCTCATGATACTGTTATATTGAAATGTGTTGATACAGGAAGGACTGAGGAACGTAGCCAAAATACAATGTCAAATGCGATCATCAACTTTGTGACAAACATTCATTGGTGACATGTTTTTGATGCGCACATATTTGTTTGTATGTGGCACGAAGTGGGAGCGAGGGTAGCATCGTGAGGAGAAAATAATACGAGTCATTACAAATAATTTGGGTTCACTCGGTGGTTTTTGTTGGGTGCTATATTGGTTTGACGTCTTCTTGATACTCTACACAATTTATACGTACGACTGCCCATATAATCAAGTGAATTATAATCTATAGTATAGCAGGAGCGACTAGATGCCCAGGTCGTATCAATAATCAATATATAAAGTTAACGGTATAGATATAAAATTAAAATAAATAAAATATAAAATTAAAATTAATTGAAATTAAAATTATAAAGAATAATCTATTATTATTCACTGCAGATATAATCATGTGCATTTGCACAGTGACGTCATCTCGTGAACATTGAAGGAATGATATTGAGGGGAGATATGGACATAGATTTATATGATAAACCATCACTTGACCTATGTTTATATTAAGGAGAGCGCCCTAGCCTGAAGGCTGTAACCTTCCTATTTCATCCCCTCCTGTCCTTCCCTCTTACCCCACCTACCTCACTCAGCCTCATTTACCTTCTCCCACCTGTCCGCTATCTCCCCACCCCTTCTCTACTTCAACAAGCTCTATTGTCCAGTTTTCATAGTGTGCATTGACGCGCATGCGCAATACCTCCTCAGATAGATAATATTTTGTGAAAATCGGGCAATTAAAATTGACAGATGTAGAGAGTGCTAGGGATTTATTTGATAAACTTCCATCACTAGACCTCTCGTTACAAATGGAAAAAGGAACTTGCATGTAAGGTTCCCGCTGCATATACCAGCCAGTACATAATCTGGCTACGTTAGTGTGTTAGCGCATGCGCAATATCTCACTAGAAGAGTTATATTTTGTGATGATTATCAATTTAATATGGTTAGGGGGTATCTCAGCATAGATTCCTGTAATTAATTGTTATCAGAAGACCTGTGTTCATATTAGGAGAGTGCCCTAGCCTGTAGGGTGCAAAATCCCTACTTCATCCGCTCCCGCCCATCCCCTTGCCTCCATTGTCTTTCGCTCAGCCTCCTTCTTTTTCTCCCGCGCCCGCTATCTTCCCTGCTGCCTTTCCCCAGTCTCTCAACACTCACTCCCTCTCTCAGCAAGCTATATTATGCAGTTGTATTCAGTCCGTACTGCACGCCTGAAACGGTGATCGCGCATGCGCAGTATCTTTCGTGAATATTAATATTTTGCGAAAATTATGCATTTAAAATAGAGAGGAGGTATTCTAGCATAGATTTCTATGATAAAATTCCATCAGTAGATCTCACTTAAGAAACAGGACGATGATCCTGCATGTAAGGTCCCTGCTGCATATCCCAGCCAGTACATAATCTGGCAACGTTTGTGTGTTAGCGCATGCGCCATATCTCACTAGAAGAGATATATTTTGTGATGATTATTAATTTAATATGGTTAGGGGGTATCTCAGCATAGATTTCTGTAATTAATTGTTATCAGTAGACCTGTGTTTATAATTAGGAGAGCGCCCTAGCCTGTAGGGTGCAAAATCCCTACTTCATCCGCTCCCGCCCGCGAAATTCTTTTTCCCACTTGAGTTCCGGACCCACCATAGATAGTGTTTTGTAATAAATGGTTCTTATATATATGGTTGGATTATAGTTATTGTTAGGGTTCGGGTACGTGTTCGGGTTAGGGTGAGGGTTAGGGTTAGGGATAGGTGGAACTCATTTTACATTGTTGCTTCGAGGAAGTCCAGTGAACGGAGTGCGCTGATTGGCTGTGGTCCGGAACTCAAGTGAAAAAAAAATTTTGCCTTCCGCCCATCCCCTTGCCTTCATTGTCTTTCGCTCAGCCTCCTTCTTTTTCTCCCGCGCCCGCTATCTTTCCTGCTGCCCTGCGCGTTTCCGCAGTCGCGCTCCCATAGGACTCGCTCTCGCTGTCCCTCTCTCACAAGCTATATATAATTATACGGTTGCATCCAGTCGCGTAACTGGCACGCCTGAAAACGGTGTTGGCGGCATGCGCATATCTCTTGAGAATTATTAATATTTTGCGAAAATTATGGCATGTTAAAATAGAGAGGAGGTATTCTAGCATAGATTATCTATGATAAAAATTCCATCAGTAGATCTCACTAAAAACAGGACAATTGACTCCTGCACATGTAAAGGTCGCCGTCGCTGCATATCCCAGCGCAGTACATAAATCTGCGCAACGTTAGTGTGTTAGCGCATGCGCAATATCTCACTATGTGCGTGTGTCTGTGCGTGTGCGCCGCGTGTTGCGGCGCGTGTGTCTGTGTGTGTGTGTGTGGTGTGTGTGTGTGTGTGTGTGTGTGTGTGTGTGGTGTGTGTGCGTGCGAGCGTGTAGTCTGTGCGTGTACGCGCGCGTGTGCGTGTCAGATACGCGCGCATCTGTATCAGTGGGTGAATCATACTAACAAGAGCTAAGCGGTCTATAAGGACGATCATTCGCAGCAGAATATAGCAGCTGCGTGGGATAAAGGAGTGAATAAATACAGGTCTGTTGTTTTTAATTACCTCCCTGGTGTCCCCAGAATAGATGTAAACATAATAATAACAAATAGTAATAATAGTTTATCATGGTTCAATTAAATACCTATTAAGATAGACAAATAAATTTAAAAGTGAATAATTTAAACGAATAAAATGAATTATCTATCTATCTATCTATCATATATGCTACTATCTATCTATCTATCTATCTATCTATCTATCTATCTATCTAATCTAATCTATATCTAATCTATCTAATCGTATATCATATCTATCTATCTATCTATCTATCTATCTATTCTATCTATCTATCTATCTATCTATCTCTCTATCTATCATCTATGTATATCTAACTCTATCTATATATCTAGCCTAGCTAGTTAATAACTATCTCCTGTCCTAGAGAGAAGAGCAGGCGAATAGAACAAATGTGTTTCTTATTCACGACCGCCGCGTCGGATAAGTGCAGCAAATGTGTCCTTAGACGCACTCGCCGCGGTGCGAAAATAGGCAGGCAAAATGTGTCGCTTATACGCAACCGCGCGGTGCGATAGCAGCAAAATGTGTCCTATACGCACGCCGCGGTCAATAGCAGCAAATGTGTCTTATACGCAACCGCCGGCGGTGCAATAGCAGCAAATGTGTCTCTATTGCGCACGCCGATGTGGAAATAGCAGCACAATGTGTCCTTATTCGCACCGCCGCGGTGGCGATAGCAGCAAATGTGTCCTTATTCACACCGCCGCGTGCGAACTAGCACAAATGTGTCCTTATACGTACGGCCGCGGTGCCAACATAGCACAAATGTGTTCGCTTATACCAACACCGCGCGGTGCGAATAGCAGGGCAAATGTGTCCTATACGCACCGCCGCGGTGCGAATAGCAGCAAATGTGTCTTATTCGGCACCGCCGGCGGTGCGAATAGGCAAGCAAATGTGTCCTTATTCCGCACCGGACCGCGGTGCTAATACAGCAGCCAAATGTGTACTTATTCACACCGCGCGGTGCGAAATAGCTGCAAATGTGTTCCCTATACGCACCGCCGAGAAGGTGCGAATAGCAGCAAATGTGTCTTATGACCACTGCGACCCGCGGTGCGGCGAATAGTAGCAAAATGCTGTCCTTGATACCGCTAATCAAGAGAATTAATTTTTTTAAAATATATTTTATATTATATAAAATCTATTTCAGCCGCTCACGCCCATCCCCTTGCCTCATTGTACTTTCGCTCAGCCCTTCT
>NW_014578517.1:35792-36342 GCF_000485595.1 Priapulus caudatus
GAACAATATAGTAAAATAAGAAGTATAATGCAGCAATTTAACCATAAAAAGTGAACACTTATATTTTGTGAAAAAGTGGAAATATTTTGTTGTTGTTTACTATTTACGGTGACGTAATTACTTTAAGCATTGAGTATGTGTGTTTCACATGTAACCCGTGTCATAACACCTCTTATTATAACAAGATGTGATGTGTGTGTTATTAGCTCATGGTATGATATATGAAATGTGTTGATACAGAAGACTGAGGGAACGTAGCAAAAGACAATGTCAAATCCGAATCCATCAACATTGTGAAAACATTCATTTGTGTCCATGTTTTTGAGCGCACATATTTTTTTATTGGCACGAAGTGGAAGTAATGTGAGGAGAATAAATTAATATAGTCATTACAAATAATTGTCACTTTGCTTATATTGTTACGTCTTTTGATACGTCTAACAATACATACATTACATACATATAATCAGGAGTGAATTATAATCTATCATATAGCAGGAGCGATAGATCCATTATAATAATAATTATGAATTTATATAATATAAAATGA
>NW_014578517.1:36763-38544 GCF_000485595.1 Priapulus caudatus
TCTCCGACCCATGTGGACGGCCGACCAAAAACTCCGACCCATGGATATCGTACATGTTCGCATCGTCGTTATATGTACGATTCATGTTCCGACCAAAGCTCTGGTCGTTGGTTTGGGAATCCAAAGACGTGACTTCGTTACAGATATTTTATAAACTATATACATAATACTATCGTTACAGATATCATTGAAGATTGTACAAAAAAGATAGTCCGATGAAGAAGAGAACCTAAGCTTTGGAAATATGAACTCCATTTTCTCATGAAAAAAACTCCTTACTTATTTGTAATTATTTTTCTTGTACTCTTACTCGTTTCTACTGCCATCCGCAGTGTTGAACTGTCTACTTCACACATTTTATGACGTCTCTTTTGTTTCGGGACACAGCCTTGGTAACTATATTATATGAATGATATTAATTTTGTTACGGGTGTCACATCTCTGAATGCTATCCAGCGGGTTTTGGTCGGACCATATACATCACCAGGGGTTAAAATTGGCAGATTTGTCGTTATTAACCCCCTGATATCATATATAGACGGCATATATCACATATGTATATATAAGGTCTGATGACTGATGCACATATAAATATTAGCAGCTGTAATATTTACTTAACGATGTCTACGCGACGCTCTACTGCAACGTGGCTCCATCTACCGAGCGAACCTAATTTAAATCATAACATGAACGTCATATGTAACGGATCTGCATGTCACCAGAAAACGTAACTCATTACAGCTGTGAAATAACGAAACACCGAAAATGAAACTTAAAAGCTTAAAAGTAGGAGTAAAACTGAAGAAGGAAATAGTGTGGCGACACTCCTTAATCTAACAATTCTTCAGCGTCGATTTAAGTTCGACTCTACTTTCATCATTGTCACGTTACTTATCAGTATATATCTGTATTTACACGCCATTATCACATTAGATACACATTCAACGTATAACTCCTACCAACCCTCCCACCCTACTGTATCTACCTCTTCGTCTACCGTCCCCAGCTATCGTCCGCTCAGCCTCCTTCTTTTTCTCCCTGCCCAGCTATCTTTCCTGCTGCCTTTTCCCCAGTCTCCCAGCACTCACTCCCTTTCTCAGCAAGCTATATTATGCAGTTGTTTTTAGTCCGTATTGCACTCCTGAAACGTGCGCAATATCTCTCGAGAATATTAATATTTTGTGACAATTATGCATTTAAAATAGAGAGGAGGTATTCTAGCATAGATTTCTATGATAAAATTCCATCAGTAGATCTCACTAACAATTAGGTGAGGGTTAGGGTGAGGGATAGGTGAAACTCATTTTACATTGTTGCTTCGAGGAAGTCCAGTGAATGGAGTGCGCTGATTGGCTGTGGTCCGGAAATCAAGTGGAAAAAAAATTTTGCCTCCCGCCCATCCCCTTGCCTTCATTGTCTTTCGCTCAGCCTCCTTCTTTTTCTCCCGCCCCAGCTATCTTCCCTGCTGCCTTTCCCCAGTCTCCCAACACTCGCTCTCGCTCCCTCTCTCAGCAAGCCATATTAATTATACAGTTGCCTTCAGTCCGTACTGCACGCCTGACCTGAAACGGTGTTCGCGCATGCGCAATATCTCACTAGAAGAGTTATATTTTGTGATGATTATCAATTTAATATGGTTAGGGGGTAGCTCAGCATAGATTTCTGTAATTAATTGTTATCAGTAGACCTGTGTTTATAATTAGGAGAGCGCCCTAGCCTGTAGGGTGCAAAATAGCTACTTCATCCGTTCCCGCCAACGCCCCTTGCCTCTATTGTCTTTC
>NW_014578517.1:38818-46034 GCF_000485595.1 Priapulus caudatus
CATTTAAAATAGAGCGGAGATATTCTAGCATAGATTTCTATGATAAAAATCCATCAGTAGATTTCACTTAAGAAACAGGACGATGATATCCTACATGTAAGGTCTCCGCTGCATATCCCAGCCAGTACATAATCTGGCAACGTTAGTGTGTTAGCGCATGCGCAATATCTCACTAGAAGAGTTATATTTTGTGATGATTATCAATTTAATATGGTTAGGGGGTATCTCAGCATAGATTTCTGTAATTAATTGTTATCAGTACACCTGTGTTTATAATTAGGAGAGCGTCCTAGCCTGTAGGGTGCAAAATCCCTACTTCACCCGCTCCCGCCCATCCCCTCAGCCTCCTTCCTTTTCTCCCGCCCCTGCTATATTCCCTGCTGCTTTTCCCCAGTCTCCCAACACTCACTCCCTCTCTCAGCAAGCTATATTATACAGTTGCCTTCAGTCCGTATTGCACGCCTGAAAAGGTGTTCGCGCATGCGCAATATCTCCCGAGTATATTAATATTTTGCGAATATTATGGATTTAAAATAGAGAAGAAGTATTCTAGCATAGATTTCTATGATAAAATTCCATCTGTAAATCTCCCTTAAAAAAACAGGACGACGATCCTGCATGTAAGGTCCCCGCTGCATATCCCAGTCAGTACATAATCTGGCTACGTTAGTGTGTTAGCGCATGCGCAATATCTCACTAGAAAAGTTGTATGTTGTGATGATTATGCATTTAATATGGTTAGGGGGTATATCAGCATAGATTTCTGGTAGTAATTGTTATCAGTAGACCTGTGTTTATACTTAGGAGAGCACCCTAGCCTGTAGGGTGCAAAATCCCTACTTCATCCGCTCCCGCCCGCGAAATTCTTTTTCCCACTTGAGTTCCGGACCCACCATAGATAGTGTTTTGTAATAAATGGTTCTTATATATATGGTTGGATTATAGTTAGTGTTAGGGTTTCATGTACGCGTTAGGGTGAGGGTTAGGGTGAGGGTTAGGGTTAGGGTGAGGGTTAGGGATAGGTGAAACTCATTTTACATTGTTGCTTCGAGGAAGTCCAGTGAATGGAGTGCGCTGATTGGCTGTGGTCCGGAACTCAAGTGGAAAAACAATTTTGCCTCCCGCCCATCCCCTTGCCTTCATTGTCTTTCGCTCAGCCTCCTTCTTTTTCTCCCGCCCCAGCTATCTTTCCTGCTGCCTTTCCCCAGTCTCCCAAGACTCGCTCTCGCTCCCTCTCTCAGCAAGCTATATTAATTATACGGTTGCCTTCAGTCCGTACTGCACGCCTGAAACGGTGTTCGCGCATGCGCAATATCTCTCGAGAATATTAATATTTTGCAAAAATTATGCATTTAAAATAGAGCGGCGGTATTCTAGCATAGATTTCTATGATAAAATTCCATTAGTAGATCTCACTTAAGAAACAGAACGATGATCCTGCATGTAAGGTCCCCGTTGCATATCCCGGCCAGTACATAATCTGGCAACGTTAGTGTGTTAGCGCATGCGCCATATCTCACTAGAAAAGTTATATTTTGTGATGATTATCAATTTAATATGGTTAGGAGGTATCACCGCATAGATTTCTGTAATTAATTGTTATCAGTAGACCTGTGTTTATAACTAGAAGAGTGCCCTAGCCTGTAGGGTGCAAAATCTCTACTTCATCCGCTCACGCCCATCCCCTTGCCTCCATTGTCTTTCCCTCAGCCTCCTTCTTTTTCTCCCGCGCCAGCTATCTTCCCTGCTGCCTTTCCCCAGTCTCTCAACACTCACTCCCTTTCTCAGCAAGCTATATTATGCAGTTGTACTTAGTCCGTACTGCACGCCTGAAACGGTGCTCGCGCATGCGCAATATTCCCCGAGAATATAAATATTTTACGAAAATTATGCATTTAAAATAGAGGCGCCCTTGGTACAAATCCTGTTACACGCTCGGTCGACAGTACTCCAGGAGCTTCCGCTCGCAACCGGCGCATACTTCCCCCGAGCAAAATTGCCAACATTGAAAAAACGAACGCCCCGCCCAATAGAAAGCTGGCTACGGCCTGTGTGTTTTATAACTAGAACGAGTTGCCCTAAAGCCTGTGGGTGCAAAATCTCTACTTCATCCGCTCACGGCATCCCCTTGCCTCCATAGTCCCTTTCGCGTGCCAGCCTCCTTCTGTTTCTCAGCGCGCCAGCCTATCTCCTGCTGCCGTTTCCGCAGTCATCTCAAAGCACTCACATCCCTTTCTCAGGCAACCTATATTAAAATGCCGTTGTATTAGTCCGTAGTGCACTCCTGAAAGTGCGCAATATCTCGTCCGGACCAGAATATTAATATTTTGTGACAATTATGCATTTAAAATAGAGAGGAGGGGTATATTCCTAGCAATAGATTTCTATGATAAAATTCCAATCAGTAGACCTCAGTTAAAAACAGGACGATGATCCTGCATGTAAAGGTTGCGCTGCTGCCATATCCCAGACCAGTACATATCCTGGCTACGTTTAGTGTGTTAGCGCATGCGCAAATATCTAAAGTAGCTAAGAGTTATATTTTGTGATGAACTATGAATTTAATATGGTTAGCGGGGTATCTCAGCAATAAAATTTCTGCAATTAATTTTATCAGTAGACCTGTCCCTTCATAATTTAAGCAGAGCGTATTATTTTGTAGGCGTGTATTCCTCAAATTTCATACATCTTCCGTCCCTTCCCTGCTTCCCGCTCATCCTTTCGCCTTCTCATGTCCTTATGCTATCTCCCCAAAATATGTATGGCACAAATAAAGCTCTTTAGATGTGTCCCTTAATCTGGGGCAGAACGCGCACATAGGTGCAGGGAGTTTTCCTGTCCGGTAAAATTGGGTTCGCATGTCGAGTTTCAGAGTAGTCACAAAACTGAAGGTAAACGCATGGTTTCAAAATTCTGCATAATCTCAGTCCCGAATACAAAATGACTTGATGGATTTACATTAACTCGCGAAATCATTCACGGCTTTCAATACCTAGGGCTGGGGAGCTGTCAATCTTTAAACCAAGAGTGGGGGTCAATGGAAAAGACATTTATATACACTTCAAATTGGAAGCTTGGAAACTCCTACCACACTCACATTAGATTCTGGGCAAGCCAGATTTATATTAGTTTCAAAGGGCAAGTTTACAAAAAACACCTTATGGAAAAGGTTAAGACAATGGAGATGACAGTGACTTTCATATTTGACTAATCTCGTATAAATGCATAGATTAAAATATAGGGGTGACATGATCTCATCCTGTATATCAGTGTATTTATACTTGATACAGAGATTACATTATATGTAATTATATTATCACATATAAATATGAGTGTGGGGTGTATGTATGTATGCAATATATATATAATGATGTACTATACAATCGAGGTGTCGAAATGATTGGTAAAATGTAACCTAATCAACTTGCCCTGCACAGGCTATACTGAAGTTTTTTTCTTGTATGCTATTTTTTTTCTTCATGTTGTATATGACTGCTTATTGTACTGTATCACTCAAAATTACCATTTTAACGCCCAACACTAATTGCCACTTTTTCAATACGTTTATATCTATACAAATGTGAGTGTGTGCGAAATATGTTATGTTTGTAATGTGATATAATGGTGTACGAAACGCAGTGGTCGAAATGATGTGCTAAAAGGTACCTATTTACTTGCTACCAGAATTTTGATGAAGTTTTTTTTGTGCTGTATTAAAGTTTGTTTTTCGTGTTGTTTCTGCACTTGCTTTGCTACTGGTATTTCACTCTGGAAACATCTTTCATATTCGTACCGGCTAAAACATTTACGCGTAATCAGTTTTACCTGTAACAGAATATGCTGAAGTTTTTTTTCGTTTATATATTTTTTCTTCCATGTATCTTGGGGTCTCTGTTTTGTATATGTATCACTCAGAAAGCTTACTAATTTTTTCTTTTTTTTTTCTTTAACTGCTTCAAACACTTTACCTTAATTCACTTTACTTGTATATAAATATGCTTGAAAGTTTTTTGTTTTTGTTTTTTGTATATATTTTTTCTATTATGCTGTAATTTCAAATGTTTGTACTTGTAACAAATGTATAAATCACCACTAAGGAAATTTTGGCGGATTCGTGGGCTATATATTTGCTATATGTTTTATAGTATAGTATGTAGCAATGTTAATGTTGGACCACAAATGGAAAATAAGTGTTTAGCCCACGCTTTTTTGTGTTTTTCATCCTCGGATAATTGTTCTAGCTGCATTTTTTGTTTTATTTATGCTGTTATCAATGTAATGTAATGCTTTAGTAATTATACGAAATAAATCAATCAAAAATCAATGCAAAAATGCAAAAAACCCCTGTCGCATTCCTTTGTCACAGCTCGATCCCACCCCTCGTCTTCTCAACAAACTATATTTTCAATTTTTTGGGGGTCCGTATTGCCACGCGCAGGAAACAGCTATCGGCTCTCGCATGCGCATTATTCTCTCACCCTATGATTCTCACCAGAGAAATATCATTTGGAAAGAATTATTGAATTAAAATGAAGAATGAGGTATTCTAGCACCGATGTGTTTAAAAAAATTCCATCAATATTCCTCTCTTTAGTTTAGAAATGGGACGGGGTCCAAATATGTAAGGTAGTCGCGGCAAGTAGGGCCTAACACAATCTTGGCTCGTTAGCGTGCGTCTGTGCATTATCTCAACGCTCTTAGAAGAATCGCATTTATTTTGTGTTGACCAGCTATATTTATATCATAGCAGTTTATATATTAGACCGCCTCTATATTAATACAACTCTTATGTGATTTTATATATATCACTATCAGTCCGTCCAACCAATAGTAATTTTCTTGTCAGTACATGCTGCGCATGCGCGCATCTTTACACACAGTAGAGGCGCCACCTGTTGTGTTTATCGTATCGTGATGATAATGCGGCGTGTTCGGAAATATTTCGAATTTCGATGACAAGTAAATTAAGTTCGTATTTGAGAACACTTAAATAGAATAAGAATACTGCTGAGTGTTTGAAGTCGACGCAAGAAGAGTTGTAATTGCAATAGATAGCTTGTGATTACCATGGCAACTTTACACTTTCATAGGCTTCCTACGTGTTCTGTGTGTAATCATAGTTACACTCGAAAAGGTGATTAATTAACTTAATTAATTAAGGTAATTAATTTGCCGGTAGTTAAATGTATTGTGCCCTTTAATCTCTAACAGTAACATCAATCATTATATGTACTTGTTCGCATTCCATCGTGTTCAACTAGGTTACGTATAAATTATAATTATTATTGACATATTGCCGTTTGACTAGTTACGTTATAGATACAATAATGTAACCCAAACGCCAAGCAGGATAGGGTTACAAAGCCTCCCTATCCTTTTGTGCGGAGGAATGCCCGAGTGAAATCACTCGGGCCGGCTTTGCTGGGGCGTTTTCAGAGACTAGTACTTCCAAACTGGGTTTATTCTCAACACGAACCTTTCTCCGCTATCCGGGAACTTACTATGTATCGCAATACTCTGTATTAAACTAATATAAACCTGTTACAAAAATTCGAAGTGACGAGCGGCGGATATTTTCGAGCAGCGCACATTTCTGATGACCTGTGACGTACGCATTCCCTATGCGGCATAGCGTTCGGCTAACTTCGTCATGACGTCACGACTGACAGCAGGCCATCCTCATGATATATTCGATCTTGGAGTCGAAGTTAGCGCGAACGCTATGCGCATTGGGAATGCGTACGTCACAGGTCAACAGAAATGGCGCTCGAAATATCCGCCGCTCGTCACTTCGAATTTTTTGTAACAGGTTATATTAGTTTATATACAGAGTATTGCGATTACATAGTAAGTTCCCGGTAGCGGAGAAAAGGTTCGTGTTGAGAATAAACCCAGTTTGGAAGTTCTAGTCTCTGAAAACGCCCAAAGCAAACCGCCCGAGTGATTTCACTCGGGCATCCTCCGCACAAAAGGATAGGAGGCGTTGTAACCGCCTATCCTCTGGGTTTGGGTTACATTATTGTATCTAGGTACGTTATAGCTTCCAAGAAACGGTAATTGCTAGGGTTAGAATCACAGGCACTTGGGACAGAGTCAGTAAAAACTGAAAAATAATATGAACACACATTCACAAATAGGCCCTACTACCGTACCCCTCTGTTACAGTTCCACTGTTGCGACACTGTATATCAACTTTCCTTTCATATAAACCTATGTAAAAAACTAACGCCCGAACGCATCCTCACTCGCCGCTGCGAGTGTGCTGTGACCGCGTATGATAATACATATATATAGATGAAGTAAGGAAACTCGCTGTTGCAGGCGATTCTGAACGATCACTCTCGATCTTATTCAAATTTCAACAAACTTTTCAGGCACCTACCACCTCCATATCTTGGCGCCTCATTTGCCCATCTATAGATTCCAACTGCAACAAAACTATGTACACTACCGTAGGCCGAGAGAAGTGCCAACCCTTTGCTTTGTAATGTTGACTTCAGCTCAGAAGTCGCCGCCGTTCGTGCTGATTCATCAAAAATGTATACGATTCACGATTCCGAATCGGCCCGGTAGTCCGAGGGCGCCGCGCGAGCGCGGAACTAGCGCTTGCGGCGGAGACGCGTCATATACACTGCCGGTGATTTGTTTACTACGCTGTTGCCCTCGACTACGGCGGCCCGATCGCCGAATCGTGAATCGTAATACATTTTGATGGAATCAGCACGAACGGCGGACTTTCTGAGCTGAAGTCACATTACAAAGCCAAGGTGGCAACTTCTCGGCCACGGTAGTTACATAGTTATTTGTTCAGTGGACTAAAGAGGGCAGAATTAGCCAAGATATGGAGGTGTGTAGGTGCTGCTGAACAAGTTTTGTGAAATTTGAAAGAATCGAGACGTGATGCGTCAGAATCGCGCAAACGGCGCTTTCTACCTTCTCTATATATAGTTATTATTATCATATCGTCACGCCGTGCGCGGCCCGCAGGCGGGGACCCGTTTGGGAACTTGCCCCCCGATTGAATCGTTGCGGACCCCGTTGAATTACCTCCGCCCCGTTTTAAATTTCGCACCACAATAAAAAAGTTGCCCAGCGCCGGGAATCGACCGTCAAGAATTTGCCGTTCGACGCAGGAATCCGCACGCGTGTATTTTACCAGTAACCACGCATGCACTGCAGACAGTACATCAAAGTTAACCTTGTCACTAACTGTACA